>NW_006426053.1:0-1151 GCF_000296735.1 Chrysochloris asiatica | reverse complement strand
TTACTGTCAAAAAAAAACAAAAAAAAACTAATTTACATCTTCAAAACTGAACATTTCCGCTAATAGCATGAGGACGCAGTGTATATAATTTTAATACCATGAATTCTATAAAAGCAAGTGGAATCCAGAAGATGTTTGGGTATATAGTACTTGAGAAATTCATATTACAGGCATCATAAGTTGAACCTCATTTAATAGTTGCATAAAACTTTAAGCCTTAAAAAGTATAAAATGGTCTTGGGACCCAGATGCACAAAATTTATTTTAGCAGACATCTTTATCAAATCATATAATCAGTTCTGGAGTTCATGAGATGGACTGAAATTTTTTTCATGAACATATATGACATAAAAACAATACCCCTTCAGTTGGATTATTGACTTTTTCTGCTTTGAAAAGTGAAGTAGTGCAAAAAAAAATATGGCACCTACCATTTCTCCCAGAATCCTCTCTACTCACAGCTGGATTTACTAATTCATTGCAATAGCCTCACAGAACTCAGACACCATATTCACAGTTAATGAGGTTTATTAGGGAAGTTAACAAGTTACAAATCAGGACCAGAAAATGCTCAGGGCACAGTTGTTCCAGTTAGGACAGCCTCTTCTTGGCCAGAACCACAGGCAGGCCTCTTTCTACCTTGCCAATGTTACAAAGCTCTTTTACTGTTTTTAGATGCTTTCGAATCAGTACTAACTCATAGCGACCTTATGCACAACAGAACAAAACACTGGTCCTACGCCAGCCTCACAGTTTTTGTTACACTTGAACCCGCTGCTGCTGCTGTACTAATTCATCTCACTGGGGGTCTTCCTCTTTTTCTCCTACCCTCCACTTACCAGCATATTTATTACTTGTCCTACTTTCACATGCATTTGAGGTTATTGAAAGTAGGACAAGTAATAAAGAAGACTGTAGAAATTTTGATGCATTTAAGTTATGATCTTGGAGGAGAATATTAAAAGTACAATGGACTGTCCAAAGGAAAAAAAAAAAAAAACCAAATCTATGCTGGAAGAAGTACAGCCATAACCCTTAGAAGCCAGGATGCCCAGAGTCTGTCTCTCATACGTCACATATATTATCATGAAGTGCCATTCCCCGGAGGACTTCTTGCCTGGGAAAACCAGCACTCTGTCTCATGCTCTGGT
>NW_006426052.1:0-1220 GCF_000296735.1 Chrysochloris asiatica | reverse complement strand
ACTTTCATTATTGAAGGATTCTCTGGGCAAATTATTGAATGATGCAGAAAGCATCAAAAGAAGATGGAAGGAATACACAGAGTTACTGTACCAAAAGGAAATGGTTGATGTTCAACCGTTTCAAGAGGTATCATTATGATCAAGAGCCAATGATACTAAAGGAGGAAGTCCAAGATGACTTGAAGGAATTGGCTAAGAACAAGGCACCAGGAATTGATGGAAGAAAAACTGAAATCTTTCAAGAAAGTGAGGCGGCACAGGAGGCACTCACTCATCTATGCCAAGAAATCTGGCCGACCGATTGGAAGAGATCCATATTTGTACCCATTCCAAAGAGAGGTGACCCAACGTAATGTGGAAATCATTGGACAATGTCTTTGATATCACTTGCATGTAAAGTTTTACTAAAAGTAACACAGAAATGGCTACAAGCATACATTGACAGAGAACTTCCAGAGGTTCAAACTGGATTCAGAGAAGGCCATGGAACAAAGGATATCATTGATGATGTCTGATGGATCTTGGCTGAAAGCAGAGAATATCAGAAAGATGTTTGTTTACCTGTGCTTTATTGATTACACAAAGGCCTTCGATTGTATGGATCATGACAACCTATGGACAACATTGAGAAGTATGAGTATTCCATAACACTTAATTGTGCTCATGAAGAATCTGTACATGGACCAAGAGGCAGCTGTTCGAACAGAACATGGGGACACGGAATGGTTTAAAATTAAGAAAGGTGTGTAACAGAGTTGTATTCTTTCACCATACTTATTCAACCTGTATGCTGAGCAAATAATCCAAGAAGCTGGCATCAGGACTGAAGGAAGACTCATTAACAACCTGCGATACACAGATGATACAACCTTGCTTGCTGAAAGTGAAGAAGACTTAAAATACTTACTGATGAAGATCTAGGACCACAACCTTTGGTATGGATTGCATCTCAATGTAAAGAAAACAAAAATCCTCACCACTGGACCAATAAATAACATTCTTATCAACGGAGAAAAGATTAAAGTTGTCAAGGATTTCATTCTTCTTGGATCAACAATCAACACTCACGGAAGCAGCAATCAAGAAATCAAATTACGTACTGCATTACGGAAATCTGCTGCACAAGACCTTTTTAAAGTGTTGAAGAACAAAGATATCAGCTTGAAGACTAAGGTGCGCCTGACCCAAGCGATGGTATTTTCAATAACCTCATATGCATG
>NW_006426051.1:0-1220 GCF_000296735.1 Chrysochloris asiatica | reverse complement strand
AAAAGCTCAGGATGGTCATGCTGCATCTGGCCAGCTATTCACTGGTTGCCAAAGCTGCTCACAAAAGCTCAGGATGGTCATGCTGCATCTGGCCATCTATTCACTGGTCAGAGTCCCACTTTTGCCATCCCTGCTTAGCTTCTCCTCCTAGTAAGCACTCAGTCTACTTCTCTAACCTTTCTTCTGAAGTTCAGGGTTCCAGGATTCTCTTCTGTGTTTGTTTCATTTGGTCTCTGGTATCTTTGTCATAGATTTGCCTAATCCACCATCTTGCTGGAAGTCAGAACATTTCTCTTATAAGGAAGACCTGATAAAACAAATTAATCAGATATAGATGATAACTTTGGAACCCTGAGCTTCAAAAATAAGGCTGCAGAATTGAACCAAGTGCCAAACAGCAGGCATGAAAAAATCCGGATTATTGATACCTGGCACAGCTACAAGTATTTGACTTTCCTCTGGTCAACCAACTTGCTAATGTTGACAGAGGCTAACTAGAACCAGGTGGCTCTGTATGTACCCAATAGCTCTTTCTACAAGAGTAAGTAAAAAATTATCCGCAATGCAGTTGTATTAAAATGCCAGTTCACGTCCACAGCTGGTGACAACATTGAGCTACACTCACCTCTGCCCGCACTGTTGACACCCTGCAAAAACTTTGTTTTGAGGTGTTAAAGCATCCTCCCTATAGTCCTGATCTTGCTCCATTGGACTTTCATTTGTTTGGTCCCCTGAAAGGAGCCCTTCGAGGACAAAGATTCACCTCTGGTGAAGAAATGAAGAAAGTGGTGCATTTGTGGCTCACAACTCAGCCTAATAAGGGAATATGAAAACTTGTTGACAGATGGACAAAGTGTATTGAAAAGTAAGGAGATTATGTAGAAAAATAATGCATTTGGTCTTTTTTAAAAGTTGATTAAAATAAATTATACAGTTAGAGTGTGGATCATTTTTGGCTCATCTTTATCCTTGTAGTACTATACTTGACATCTATGCACCCAAGGAAAGAGCTCCAAAATATATAAAGCAAACTCTAATAGATTTGAAGAAAGAAATAGATGAATCTACAATAATAGTGGGTGATTTAATAAACTGCTTTCAAAAAGTGGATAGAACAACCAGAAAGAAACTTGACAAAGACACAGAAGAACTAAACAATACAATCAGCCAACTGGACCTTTTAGATGTGTACAGAGCATTCAACCCAACAACAACACAAT
>NW_006426050.1:0-1212 GCF_000296735.1 Chrysochloris asiatica | reverse complement strand
ATAAAAGCTGATGGTTCTCAAATAAAACTAGAATTTTATAGTACCAGTGTTGGTAGTATATAGTAGTTAGGATACGAGGGACTATTTTGATCTGTTTTGTTCTGACTTTGTTGTTGTTCTGTCATGGGGTCTATTCCAACTCACAGTGACTCTACAGAACACAGTAGAATTTCCGCAGAGGGGTCTTAGTCTATCATTTTTCTGGGAGTGCAATGGTGGTGTTGCTATGCCTTTGAATCAGTTCTGACTCACAACAACCCTGTATAGGGTTTCCAAGGAGTTCTGGTGTGTAGTCGTTACAAGTCGGGCTTCTAACCTGAAGGTCAGCAGTTAGAAACTACCAGCTGTTTCGCTGGGGGAAAGATGAGGCTTTCTGCTTCTTGAAAGATTTACAGCCTTGGAAACTCTTTACAGAGTTAATATAAGTTGGAACCGACTCCATGGCACACCACTACCATCACCACAGGGTCCTAAGGCTGTAAATCTTTACATGAGCAGAAAGCCTCTTCTTTCTCCCTCTTAGTGGCTGGTGGATTCAAACTGCTGACCTTGCGATTAGCAGCCCACCGCATTACTCACTACCTGGTCTTTTTTCTCGTGGAGTGGCTGATGAATTTTAACTGTTGCCCTTTAGGTTAGCTGCAGAGCAGTCTACCTTTGTGGCACCAGAGTTCCTTGTTTGGAATATGCATAAAAACCATTCAAGTTTTTGAAAAATCTGCTCATAGTGTCTCATTAAAAAAAAAAACAAAAAAAACAAACAGACTTTGAAAAAGTAGTCAAAGTTGTTTAGACCAAACCCCAGGTGGATTTTCTAATAGGTAAGAAATCCCATTTGCAGAAAACAAGACAACAAAAATACTACCTAAAATCATAGATCCCTGGAGTATCTTACTCTCCTTCCAAATGTTGCTCATGGGCCTGGAAACCTAGATGAATATTATAGTCGGATTGTTTTTCCATAAATATAAGTGAACACACAAAATGAAGAAGAGGAATAAAAATCACTGAAGAATCCTAAGAGGATAGAACAAGTTTAATTAGACAAAGAATCCTGGTGTAGCACTGTGGGCTAATGCATCAGACAGCAAAGTCGCTTGAACTGCAAGGTGGGTGGTTCATATTCATCAGCTGCTCCTTGGAAACCCTATACAGGGTCACTATGGGTTGGAAGGAGCTCTGGTAGCGTAGTGGTTACGAATCGGGCTGCGA
>NW_006426049.1:0-1220 GCF_000296735.1 Chrysochloris asiatica | reverse complement strand
GGTGGGGGTGCAACCCCCCAAAAAAAGTCCAGTGCTGACCCCACAGTTTTCTCATGGCACAAAAAGAAAGAGCTTGGTGGCTGTTTATGACATCAGCCTGTGGGCCCTAGCCCTAAAGTTAATTTGTGCAGGACCCTTTATTCCAACCTATCCAGCAAGAAAAAACCTGCTCTGGCCTGACAGACAGACCATTTGAATGAACTGCAAAACCGCAACATAAAAGGACACAACTGTCTCGAGAATTATGCTGTGAACAGGCAGATACCTAACTGACCTTCAGAGACAAAAATAGTACACAATCTTTCTCCCCTTAACTTCTCAATATCTATCTGTGTACCTCTATGGTGGTGACAAAAGGACGGGCCTGAGTGAGCGGACACCTCCACCCACTACTGGAGGCTCCTATGGTGCACATACACTGCCTGTGTAGTAAGGGGACTGGCCAGTCGGCCACAGTTTTATTTTTGTTTCAAAGTGGTGTTTTTTGTCTCTGCTTTTATATTGCTTCTGGGTTTGGTCCTTTTGATCACAAATTTTTCCTGGAGGTGGGAGCTTTTTCTCCCTACATTACCCAAGAAGAGACAGCAATCGTGGCCATATAACCAACCTACAAGCATACCCCATAATATTCCACAATTGAGACAAGAGCCAATAACAGCTGCTAAGCATTACATGCAAAAAGGGAAGCCTATATCCTGATTATATCCACCGAAGACACCCAGTAAGCTTAATAACTCAACAACAAACATCCATTTAAGCATTAAAAAAAGCCCACAAAACTACTGGAAATGAAAAACAAAACACAACAAAAGATCTCAAAACAGAAAAGAGTAACTGAGACAAATGAGCTGGAGACAGACAAAAGCTCCCCAGAAGAGGAAAAGCAGGTTTTGGATTTGCCTGAGAAGGAATTCAGAAGAATGATATGGAAACAAATTCAAATGCTCTGGAAAGGGGTGGAAGAAAACAAGGAAGAAGTCAGGAAAGTATAACAAGAGCAATCAAACAAGATTGATACAGCATTGGAAACAATTCAAAACCTGCAAAAAGATGCCCAGAGGATTAATAGTAAAATATCAGAAATGGACAATACACTGAAAGGGGAAAGGAGCAGAATAGAAGAGATGGAAGCCAGAACTAGTGAGCTGGAAGACAAATCTCTCAATACTGCTTAGAGAAGCAAGCAGAAAAAAGGATTAAAACAAAAAACAAAAAAAAAA
>NW_006426048.1:0-1220 GCF_000296735.1 Chrysochloris asiatica | reverse complement strand
TTTTTAATTGTCCCATGGAGTGCCTATGGGTTCAAACTGGTGATCTTGGGCAGCAGTCAAGCTAGGAAATGCATAACAAGTAAGCATCCTAGAAACTTCGGCAGTCTCCTGAAATTCTAAGGAGTGTACCAAGTAAACCCATCACCCAACTTACTATTAGGACTGCTTCCCATAGGACATCCCTTATATCTTGCCAGTGTGCAAAGTTATTCACACTGGCAAGATGTAAGGGATGACCTTGTGTGTCTGTACAGTGGAACTTTGTGAGGACACATTGACTGTTTTCATCCCAGGCTCTTCATTTCAGTCTGTGATTCACCTGTGTCTACAACAGGACTGATAGATTTCATTTAGAGTTCAATAATGCCAGAGAACAACATGGGTGTCCCATTAAATTTCTTCTACTTTGGGTCTGAAGAGTAGAAATGTAGTTTCACCACGCACATATTGGGTATCCAATAGATATTTGTTAACGATGCTGTGTTGGTGATGTTTAAAGTGTCTTGGGAAGGCGGTTTCTTCCTTTTAGATTGTGACATATTTGCTTGTTTGTCCTTTCTTACATGAATGGCGTGTGACATGATGGGGCCCCCCAGAGAGTTGGCTGTGACAACGTCCTTGGGTCAGATGCCGTTGAAGATGCCTGTGGTGTGTGCAAAGGAAATAACTCAGATTGCATAATTCATAAAGGTCTCTATGCCAAGCAACACCACACAAACCGTGAGTTCTTCAAAGCTGCTTGCACGTTGTGTAAAAATGTATATGAACGTCTTTGTGGGATGGGCTTGAGGAGACAGTGAGAAATGCAATAGTCAGACGCCTAAGTGTCTTACTCTTTCTTTTCCTGCTTTAGGTTGAACTTCATTTATCAGGGTTTTTATTTTGAATAGAAGTAGTTGATAGATAACTGGAATTACATTCATTCTTGTTGTTGTTGTTGTTATGTGGCGTGGAGTCGGTTCCGACTCATAACGACCCTGTACAGGGTTTCCGAGGCTGTAAATCTTTACGGGAGCAGAAAGCCTCATCTTTCTCCCGCGGAACAGCTGGTAATTTCGAACTGCTGACCTTGTGGCTCGCAGGCCGATTTGTAACCACTATGCTACCAGAGTTCCTTTGCTTGTTGTTGTTGTTATGTCCCGTGGAGCCGGTTCCGACTCATAGCGACTCTGTACAGGGTTTCCGAGACTGTAAATCTTTACGGGAGCAGAAAGCCTCAT
>NW_006426047.1:0-1213 GCF_000296735.1 Chrysochloris asiatica | reverse complement strand
GGATGACTGGATGATCAGAGCTCAACCAGGAGAAGAAAGAAGAGGAAAAAAAAGAGTGATCTGATACAATTTGATGAACTTGACCTACGCCTATGGATGCAGTGACTCAAAAGAAGGAACAAATCCTTACAGCAAGAAACATTCCCACCCCCTCCACACACAGAGTGGACAGAGATGGGCAACTTGGACATTGGATACCCAAATGGGGTGGGAGGGGACTACAAAGGCAAGAAGTGACTGGCTTACAAGCTTTCAAGAGGGAACCTAGAGCTAGGGGGCATGGAGGAAGGCAGAATTGCCAGTGAGTACTATCCAATCTGTCTAGGCGGAGCTGATGAAATGAAATACAGATGGGTCACTTGTGATACTGTAATGAATAATTGTTATCAGGACTGATTATGAGGGTTAGAAATGCAAAGGTAGACGTTTTGTAGCAAGGAAGGGAGTGATTAATTCTCCAGTCTAGGAGCAGAGGTCTCTAGGACCATCAGCGGAGAAGAGCTGAGAGCGGGACCCTACCCAGAGAAGCAGAGATGCCTGAGATAGAGACAGAGACGAAGATGTGGAGTGATGAAGTGGCTGGGGACTTTGGATCCAGAGAGGGAGAGGGACTGTGGGCTGAAGACTGGGAGGGGGAGGGGGAAGTGTAGGAGGCGGGATTCTAGGGTATACCCTTTGGTCAGTTGATTATGAATGGAGGGGATTGGAACTATGGCAATGAAATGATATACGATGGAATGAATATAAAACTAAAGTTCTCTCATGTAAACTATCATATAATTCACAATAAAACATTAAAAAAAAACATTTAACAAACTCAACTACTTAAAACATGCATATAGTGTATAACCCAGTTTTAAAATGTAAGTAATCCCCTATATATATTAAAATAAAAATATGAGTACTTGTTTTTAGATGCCAGTGAGTTGGTTCCAACTCTTAATAACCCTAAGTACAACAGAACAAAACACTGCCGGGTCTGTGCATCCTCACAATCCTTATATTTGAGCCCATTGTCACAGCTACTAGGTCAATCCATCTCATTGAGGGTCTTCCTCATTTTTTCTGACCCTCTGCTTTACTAAACATGATGTCCTTCTGTAGGAACTGGTCCCTGCTGCTCATATATCCAAAGAAACAGAGACTAGAGCATCCTGGCTATCCTTCTTCTAAGACAGATTTGTTTGTTCTTCTGGCAGTCCATGGTACTTTC
>NW_006426046.1:0-1189 GCF_000296735.1 Chrysochloris asiatica | reverse complement strand
AAATATCATGTGTCAGGTGCACATTAGTCTTCAAAGTGACATCTTTGCTTTTTAACACTTTTAACAAGGTCTTTGCAGTAGATTTGCCCAATGCATACATCATTTGATTGCTTGATGGCTGCTTCCATGGGCATCGATTGTGGATCCACAAGCAAAATGAATTTCATGTCAACCTCAGCATCTTCTCCATGTATCACCTTGCGGTGAGGTGGGGTGTATTTTCCACAAATGGTAACATTACCTCTGAGTTAACAATAATACACCACTCTAACTTTTATTGTTGTTGTTGTTAAGTGCTGTCAAGTTGATTCCGACCCATAGCAACCCTGTATAAGGTTTCCAAGGAGCAACTGCTGAGCTTGAACTGCGTACTTTGCAGTTCAAACGACTTTGCAGTCTGGCACGTTAACCCACAGTGCTACACCACGACTCCAACTTTAGGATATGTGTAATTAATACTAGGAAAAAAAATGGAAATGGCTATTCTTAGCTAATACTGGGGACAGAGGTAGAGAGTGCATTGGATAACTTAGCTGAAAAAGGTTTAAAGTACCCATAGCAGCCCTGTATAGGGTTTTTCAGAAGCGGCTGATAAGCTTGAACTGCTGACTTTGCAGTTCAAACTGACTTTGCAGTCCAGGGCATTAACCCACGGCGCCACACCAAAACTCTGTAAGGGACCCGGAAACGCTGATATTACAAAATGGTCAGGTTCAAAATACAGATGTGGACAGATGTTCTATAATTCAGGTTTTCCAAATTTTTGTTTGGCCTTTCCCAGAATAACCTGTACTAGGAACACTGTACAAAATGAATTCCTTGTCAATTTCAGTATTTTCTAGGGATACAGT
This sequence comes from Chrysochloris asiatica, assembly GCF_000296735.1. Taxonomy (NCBI): domain Eukaryota; kingdom Metazoa; phylum Chordata; class Mammalia; order Afrosoricida; family Chrysochloridae; genus Chrysochloris; species Chrysochloris asiatica. Next base: position 338 of record NW_006426046.1, on the reverse strand, counting down.
ACAAGGGAAAGGCCAATAAAAAATTCAGAAAACTTGAATTATAGAATATTTACTAGGGATACAATGGGACTTACGGTGTGGTGCTGTAGGAGGATCAGCACAACACTGCGAACCACAAGGTCGGCAGCTCAAACTCACCAGCTGCTCCTTGGAAAACCTATTCGGGGTTGTTATGAGTCGGAACCGATTCAACAGCACTTAACAACAACAGGGACCCAGTACACTGCTGCTGACACACATGCCAGACCAACTCTCTGGTTTGCATATGGAAAGAATGGTTGGTTGCAATGGCAACGTGTCTCTCCCCTGTTTGTCTGTTGCTGACTCCATTCATCTTA
>NW_006426045.1:0-1219 GCF_000296735.1 Chrysochloris asiatica | reverse complement strand
AGGCTGTAAATCTTTATGGGAGCAGAAAGCCTCATCTTTCTCCTGTAGAACAGCTGGTAGTTTCGAACTGCTGACGTGAGGTTAGCAACCGATTCGTAAACACTATGCTACCAGAGTCATTAAACCACGGGCGAGCCATTTTGGCTTCTCTGGGGGGAGCGATAACGAGTGTGTGTGTGGGGGGGGCAGTGCTGTAGAATTGGGAATGGGGAACTGGAACTGGAGCAGGGGCTTTTTTGGCACAGGGGAACACAAACTGTTGGCAGGCCAGCCATGTCTCCTGTCTGCCCTTGTCTATTGGGTTGGGCGCCCGATTTTGTAAAATCGAATAAATGAGTGCAGATTGGATTACTTGAGCGTTTGTCGGTATGAACAACGTTTCTCACATTATCTACCGCTTTGCCCTGAGTCCTCTTCTACTGTTATTGTTGTTGTTGTTGTTAAGTGCCATTGAGTCAGTTCTGATCCATAGCCATCTTGCATAGGGTTTCCAAGGAGCAGCTGGTGAGCTTCAACCACCAACCTTGCACTTCAAACGGATTTGCAGTCTGGCGCATTAACCCACAGAGCCACACCAGGACTCTATAGACACAGTACTGTTCTGGAATTGTGCAATTTCATAATCCCCCCACCTCCCATAGTTTGGTTTGACAATCAGTTACCAATGCAGAGTATGATATGGGACCGCACACTTTGCTGAGCCGCCTGTATTTCCAGTTTCAAAGACAAATACATTTTCTTAGCTCAGTCACATCTCAGAGCTGGGCTGAGACTGTTTACTACCCCAAATTAAGATACATTACACTCCTCCCTGCATTGCTCCTCTAGAGTGTCTGCTGTGCTGGAAACAAAAGAACCATTTCAAAAAGCAATAAATACCACATGCAAATGAGTGCCCCAAATAACCTGTGGGTAATCATTGCAGGGAACCAAAGCTGCTTAGAATATCAATGTTGTGCTGGGAGGTCTGTGTGGAGGAAGGCTCGACCCTCCCCACGTCCCCAGTTTCCCCTAAAGATTCTCCAAGAAAATATCCCTGCTCATAGCACTATTTTGTGAGCTGAAATGTGACCTTTTGAACCAGTGAGCACACACAATACTATTCATCACTAGCAATACTGGTCATTAGCTGGTATTCTAGTACTTGGGAAGTGCTCTGTCTTTACATTTGGAGCTCTGGTAGCATAGTGGTTACAAATCGGGCTGTGAACCTCAAGGT
>NW_006426044.1:0-1159 GCF_000296735.1 Chrysochloris asiatica | reverse complement strand
GGGAGAAAGATGAGGCATTCTGCTCCCGTAAAGATTTACAGCCTTGGAAACCCTGTACAGGGTTGCTATGGGTTGGAACCGACTCGGCGGCACTTAACAACAACAACAACAACAAGTCATTCCTGGTACTTTCAATATTTTTCTCTAACAACATAATTCAAATACATCAATTATTCTCCAGTCTTCCTTATTCAGTGTTCAACTTCCATATGTGTGTGAAGCAATTGAAATGACCACAGCTTGGGTCAGGCACACCTAAGTACTCAAACTGCTACCTTTGCTTTTTAATATTTTAAAGAGGTCTCATACAACAAATTTGCTTGACGAAATACGTTTTTTGATTTCTTGACTGCTGCTTCCACAAGTATTGGTTTGGGGTCCAAGCAACATGAAGTCTGACAACTTCAATATTTTTCTCCATTTATCATGATGTTCACATAGGTAAACATCTTTCTGGTATTCTCTGCTTTCAGCCAAGATCCATGAGACATCAACAATGATATCCCTCATTCCACGTCCTCTTCTGAATCTGGCTTGAATCTCTGGAAGTTCTCTGTCAATGTATGCTTGCAATCATTTCTGTACTACCTTTAGTAAAACTTTACTTGCAATATCAAATATATTGTCCGATGATTTCAGCATTCCATTAGGTCACCTCTCTTTAGAATGGGCACAAATACAGATCTCTTCCAATGAGTTGGCCAGATAGTTGTCTTCCAAATTTCTTGGCATAGATGAATGAGTGCCTCCAGTGCTGCCTCACTTTCTTGAAATATTTCAATTTTTATTCCATCTATTCCTGGTACCTCGTTCTTTGCCAATTCCTTCAATGCAGCTTGGACTTCCTTCTTCAGTATCATTGCCTCTTGATCATATGCTACCTCTTGAAACGGTTGAACATCAACCGTTTCCTTTCGGTACAGTGACTCTGCGTATTCCTTCCATCTTCTTTTCATGCTTTTTGCATCATTTGCCCAGAGAATCCTTCAATAATGAAAGTCAGGCTTACATTTTTTCTTCAGTTCCTCCAGCTTGAGAAATGCTGAGCATGTTCTTCCCTTTTGGTTTTTGACTCTAGATCTTTGCATATTTTGTTGTAATATTTGACTTTGTCTTCTCAAGCTGACCTTTGAAATTTTCTGTTCAGCTCTTGGACCTC
>NW_006426043.1:0-1220 GCF_000296735.1 Chrysochloris asiatica | reverse complement strand
TTTTTTAATAAAAAGATTATATCTCAATGTAAAGAAAACAAAAAACCTCACCACTGGACCAATAAACAACATTCTTATCAATGGAGAACAGATTGAAATTGTCAAGGACTTCATTCTTCTTGGATCAACTATCAACACCCAAGGAAGCGGCAATTGAGAAATCAAATGACGTATTGCATTAGGCAAATCTGCTACACAAGAACTTTTTAAAGCGCTGAAGAGCAAAGATGTTAGCTTGAGGACTAAGATGCGCCTGACCCAAACCATGGTGTTTTCAATAACCTCATGTGCATGCAAAAGCTGGACAGTGAATAAGGAAGACTGTAAAATAATTGATGCTTTTGAGTTATGGTGTTGGAGGAGAGTATTGAAGATGCCATGGGCTGCCAAAAGAACCAAGAGATCCGTTTTTGAAGAAATGCAGCCAGAGTGCTCCTTGGAGGCCAAGATGGCCAAGCTTTGTCTCTCATACTTCAGATTGGCCAAGTGGCAGCATCAATGGACTCAAGCGTGGCAACAGGAGTGAGGTTGGTCCAGGATCAGGTAGTGTTTCATTCTGCATAAGGTCACTATGGGTCGGTACCAACTCGATGGCAACTAACAACAGCAACAATGCTGACATTGCCATTACCAAAGGAGCTCTGGTAGCATAGTAGTTTTGAATCAGGTACTAACCTCAGGGTCAGCATTTTCAAATTACTAGCTGTTCGACAGGAGAAAGATGAGGCTTTCTGCTCCCGTAAAGATTTACAGCATCAGAAACCCTGTATAGGGTCGCTATGAGTCAGAACCAGCTCCAATGGCATGTAACAACAACAACAAAAGGATAAGCAGATATTATTGATTTTCAACTATTTCCAAAGCTATTATTCAATTTTATTTTGTTTTTAATTTTTTTATTGTTTTCATATACAACAAATTAATTTATTTCACCATGTTATTGTTGTTGTTAGGTGCCATCGAGTTGGTACCGATTCATAGTGACCTTATGCACAGCAGAACGAAACACTGCCTAATCCTGGGCCAACCTCACTACTGTTGCCACACTTGAGTCCATTGGTGCTGCCACTTGGCCAATCCATTTCGTTGGGGGTCTTCCTCTTTTTCTCTGACACTCCAAATTACCAAGCATGATATCCTTCTCCAGTGACTGGTTCCTCCTGACAATACGTCCAAACTATGAGAGATGAAGTTTGGCCATCTTGGCCTCTAAGGAGCAT
>NW_006426042.1:0-1220 GCF_000296735.1 Chrysochloris asiatica | reverse complement strand
AGTTTGAACCACTGACCTTGCAGTTCAAACAACCTTGCAGTCAAGTGCTTATCCTCCAACACTACAGCAGGACTCCATAGTGAGCCAGTATATGGTTTTCAAGCAGTGGCTGGTGGATTTGAACTGAAACCTTGTGATTATCAATCCAGTAATTACCTGGCAAAGCCACACCAAGACTCCATTATTCTCTATCTATGGAAAAGATTTTCCTTTTCCTTCTCTTACAGGTTTCTACCTTACACAGGTTCAGGTTTTCACAGGTTTATTGCCAAATAAGTCAAGAATAAACATCTACTTATTTTATGGCTGCACGATGTAAAATTATATATATGTTGTTGTTGTTGTTAAGGGCCATTGAGTCGGGTTCTCCTGATAGCGACCCTGTACAGGGTTTCCGAGGGTGTAAATCTTTACGGGAGTAGAAAGCCTCATCTTTCTCCCGCGGAGCAGCTGGTAGTTTCGAACCGGTGACCTTAAGGTTCGCAGCCCGATTCGTAACCACTACGCTACCAGAGCAGAGGGGGATAATGTGGCAGGAAAGGAAAGGAGGCCGGATAAAGGGTGGCAGCATCAGAAAACCAAAGCGATGTTATGGGAGACAAGGTGGATAGAGAGGATCTGATTAAATAAGTGCCCTGAATATAGTGTTAAAGGGTTTGGACTTCTCTTGGGTACTTGCTATTCAAGGCATTGTCTGGGAAACAGCAATATCAAATATCACCCAGGTGCCGGTTAGAAATACCACATCTTGAGGAGACCCTCAGGTCTCCTGCCTCAAATTTCTGGGATGGCTCAGCAATCTGTGGTTCCACAGCTCTCCAGTTAGCTCTGTGTTGTTGTTGTTAAGCGCCTTTGAGTCAGTTCTGACGCAGAGCAACCCTATATAGGGTTTCTGAGGAGTGGCTGGAGAATTTGAACTATCGACCTTGTGGTCCAGTGCATTATCCCACAGTGCCACACTTGTTGTTGTTGTTGTTGTTGTTGAGTCGGTTCTGACCCATAGCGACCCTGTACAGGGTTTCCGAGGGCGTAAATCTTTACGGGAGTAGAAAGCCTCATCTTTCTCCCGCGGAGCAGCTGGTAGTTTCGAACCACTGACCTTAAGGTTCGCAGCCCGATTCGTAGCCACTACGCTACCAGAGCTCCTTATGAGACAGGAGATTAGGGGGTGATTTTACTCCTAAAGAGAAGCAAGAGGTCGGCCAAATCTTCTTGACATC
>NW_006426041.1:0-1220 GCF_000296735.1 Chrysochloris asiatica | reverse complement strand
GATCATATTTGGTTTTTGTGGCTCCTTCCTTCCCACCTCTTCCAAGCCACTAAACAAGTATAGACAGTAGCATAATGTTCTGAGGTGGTTTAACAATCCCATTCCCTAAAGACAATATTTTCTATGAATTTTAGCAAAAAGACATGTACAAAGTGATATTTTACTACTGCTACTTTTAATATACGTCAGGCACTTCAAAACATCTTGATAGGCTAGGTGATTCAAATAATGACTTAGTTTGTCTGCTATATACATAGCGTATTATTAATAGTTTAAATAAACTGTACACAGGTAACAATAGTTATAATCTGAAAGTGTCTTCTAAATAAAAACATACTGGCCTACAGAACCTTCCTTTCTCTCCCTCCTCCACAAATCCAGGAGGCTATTAGGTTCACATTTTCGAAAGACAGTCTTTCCTAAGAATTATAACACAAAATGTAGAAAAGGATTTGTTTACTAACTCTATTTTGTCATCCACTGACAACCAACCTCTTCAGCATCTTGAAAGACTAGATGTTGTCAATTGTCTTACCCATTTGTCTATAGGGTTCTTTCCAAGTTTATGCATTTTGTTGCTACTGTGTATAGATGTTTTTTCAGTTTCTCCAAATTGGGTCTTGCATATCTAATGCAAATTAATTTTGATATGTTTTTTTCTATCCTGCTATTTAATTGAATTCTTCTATTGATAATAGTGGGTTTTGTTGTTAGTTTGCTTTTGTCTGTTTGTTTATTTGCTTTTTAAACTGTTTTATTGTGTTATAGGTGCATGTTCACACAGCAATTTTACTTGACAGATTGTTCCATAAGAGTGGAGGCAATCTTCACAATAGGGTAGCATCCTAATTATATCCATTCTGTTTTCCTGTTTCCATTAATCTGGCTTCCTTTCTCCTTCTCATCTCTGATTTTTGAAAATGTTGATTATTTGGTCTCATATAGTTGATTGTTTAAAGGAATACATCACTCATGCGTGATACTGTTTTGTTTTATAAAAACCCATCAGTCGCTCCTCAGAAATCATGTATAGGGTTGCTATGAGTGGGAACTGACTTGACGACACTTAACAACAATGATTATTTCCCTTAAAGGTGACTTCTATAAATAGCTTCAGTACCAAGTTCAAAGATACCGTAGGGGTTCCTCTAATCTCTGTTATCAAGTAGTCTGATCTTTTTTAGGAGTTTGATTTTTGTTCTGCATTTTTCTTCCATTCT
>NW_006426040.1:0-1220 GCF_000296735.1 Chrysochloris asiatica | reverse complement strand
AGCTTGAAATGACAATTCTCACGCAGTTGCTTGTGGTTGTTGTTATGTGCCGTGGAGTCGGTTCCGAGTCATAGTGACCCTTGTACAGGGTTTCCAAGGCTGTAAATCTTTATGGGAGCAGAAAGCCTCATCTTTCTCCCGCGGAACAGCTGGTAGTTTCGAACTGCTGACCTTGTGGTTCCAGCTCGATTTCCGACCCATAGCAACCTGTATAGGGTTTCTGAGAGGAAGCTGGTGAGCTTGAACCACCAACCTTGCAGTTCAAATGGCTTTGCAGTCTGACGCATTAGCCTATAGCGCCACATTCAAATCACCGTCTGAGGGGTCTGTTTCTTCCGGGGGAATCAAACTCAGACGTCATACTTCAATGTTCTTCTCAATTCCTATCTGTAGTTCCCGACCACCTCTTCCTTGTACACACCCTGGTTCAAAACTATTGGTCATTCTTCTCTGTTCCCAGGGACCACAGCAACATTCCTCATGTTGCATTGTGGTTTATCTTGTGCATGTCATCGAGTCCCACTAGCCCAAGAACTCTAGTGGGGACAAATACCATGTCTTTTTGCCTTTTTCTTCTCTGAACTTAAGACAGCATCTGGTACAGAACAGATGCCCAATAATTTTTTGTTGTCAGAGTCAGGAGTGGAAAATGCAAACAACTGAGGGAATATAGAGAAATAGGCAAGTCCCTGTATCTTTCAAGAAAGAGATCCTAGAGCTATTATTCCAGATGCTATTACAACACAAGGCTGCGTGGAAGAACTTCAACTTCATAACTCACTTACTCAACAACCTATAATGACTCCTTCTTGTTGCCCTTCTCAACAGGGCTTCATTTGGTTGATGGCTTGTGAAACCCTCCATTATCTGGCCCCATCCTTAGAGGAGGTCAAGATTTGGTGTCAACTGTCTAGTTTCAGCTGAGTGATCATGGGTAATATACTTAAGTCTCTGTGGGTACCAGCTTCTTAGCTATTAAACATGGATAAAATACTGCTTCCCTCCTGTAACAATTTTGAGAATTAAAAGCCACACTTGTGAATATCCTGAAAGCCACTGAATTATACAACTCAAAATGGTGAATTTTATGGTATGTGACTCATATCTACCCCTCCCCCCCCCCCCAAAAAAAAAGTAAGAATCAAGTCTGGCCTAGGGTAGTTTTGAAAATCATGTCCCTGGTAGCACCATGGTTAAATGGTTGGCTGCTCTGTAGAAGA
>NW_006426039.1:0-1178 GCF_000296735.1 Chrysochloris asiatica | reverse complement strand
ACTCAGTTTTGCATGAGATCTTCAGTGGTCATAACCAACTGAACATCTACCTTCCCCGAGCTCTTTCACGCTCCACAAGTGATAAATAACTCCCTGGACGCGCCACAGCTCTTTGTACATACGTCTGTCTGCTTATATTTGTTTGTTTGTTGTTGTTGTTGTCGTTGTTTACATTTCCTTGTGCTGTAGGGCAATGTTTACATAACAAATTAGTTTTTCCCAGTCAAGACCTCATGCACAAAGTGTTCCCTGACACTGGGTGTCATTCCTGTAAACTGTCAGCATTCTCCCCATTTCCTCCGTGTGTTCCATGCTTCCACTCATGTCTGGTTTCCCTGTGCCTCCTCCTGTACCCCCACCCCCACCCCATCTTCTCAACTTTGGTCCTGGACACATGTTGCCTTGTGTGTCTCAGACAGCTGATGGTTCTAAGGAGCACATTTTCCACATTGTTTCATGATCTTGTCTAGTATTTGGTTCTGGGCACATGTTGCCTTGTGGGTCTCAACTGATGGTTCTGAGAAGCACATTTTCCACTTTGTGTAATGGTCTTGTCTAGTATTTGTCTGTGGACACATGCTGCCCTGTGGGTCTGATAGTTGGTTGTTCTGAGGAGCACATTTTCCACATTGTTTAATGGTTTCGTCTAGTATTTGTCTGTGGACACATGCTGCCCTGTGGGTCTGATAGCTGGTTGTTCCAAGGAGCACATCCTCCATGCCATTTGATAGCCTTGTTTAGTATTTTGTTCTGGACTCATATTGCCCTGTGGGTCTTGGTTAGCTGATTGTTCTGAGGAACACATACTCCACATTGCTTGATTTGTTGTTGTTGTTGTTAAGAGCCGTTGAGTTGGTTCCTGACTCATGGTGGTCCTGCCCAGGGTTTTCGAGGTTCCTCTTTGTTCTTTGCAGGAACAGAAAGCCTCATGTTTCTCCCGTGTAGAGGCTGGCGGCTCAAACTGGAGACCTTTTGGTTCAAAGTTCATGCCTTATCGTATAGAGCCAGTCTTGTCTTGTCTAGTAGTTGGTTCTAGGTAGATGCTGCCTTTGGGTCTCAGATAGCTGATTGTTCTGAGGGGGAACGTCCTCTATGTTGTCTGAGTCCTGTCTAGTATTTGGTGGGAAGGTGGCCTCTGGGAAGTCTTGGGTTTCAAGACAAGGGGTTTTCTCAGGCCA
>NW_006426038.1:0-1159 GCF_000296735.1 Chrysochloris asiatica | reverse complement strand
TGATATACACACAACTGGGAATGTAATGGTTCTGTACGAAAAGCACTAAACTGCTATCCATAAGGTTGGTGGTTTGAATCTACCAACTGCACCATGGAAGAAAGATGAGGCTTTCTGTTCCTATAAAGATTTACAGACTTGGAAACCCTATTCAGGGTCATTATGAGTTGGAACTGACTTGATGGCACTTAACCTAACCACCACATAGCTGCATGTTTGCATTTTCAGATTGATTACATGTAGCCATAACAAATAATTATAAAGTGTGGGGGAGGGTGATCCTTTCACCAGCAAACAGTATGCTTGGATATATTGTTGTTACTGTTTGTCATTAGTTGCTGCTGACTTGGTTCATGATGCAAGGCAATCCTTGCACAATGGAACACAACACTGCCAGTGCTTCACCGTCTCCATGGTTCAGTTTGGACTATTGTGAGCCACAAGATTTTCATTGACTGACTTTCAAAAATGGATTCCTTGGCCTGTCTTCCTAGTTCATCTTAATCTGGAAGCTCAGCTGAAACTTGCTCCTCATCGTAGTAGCACACAGCTTCCACTGAGAGATGGCCTGGAATCCGACAGGGTACCCTGCATGGAAGGTAAGAACCTACCACAGAGCCACCACTGTGTCTCTGGACATATGCATTTCAGGTGAAGCTAAGTAAACAACCTGTGGAAAAGAGATTGAGATAAAAAGGGGTGGGATCATGGGGCAGGGAACAGACAGATGGAAAATGGAGAAACTGTTCCTGGAGGATCTAAGGATTAGGTTTCCAGGAGATTCTGCTGGATATGGTTGCATGAGATTGCTTCTTCATTTTCTCTCTTAGAGACACCTACAGGCTTTGCTTTCACAGAACAGCAAACCTACGAATTGTTTCCTTTCATGTCAGATTCAAGCAGTATACTTCCTCCTAGTTTCCAAACAGAACAAAGCCCCATCCTGAAGTCCCAGTAAAAACAAACTGATGTCACAGCAAGGTTCAAAAAAGCAGAGGACAACAAATGTTGGTGAAGGTGTGGTGAGACCAAGACCCTCCTACATACTATAAAATGGTTCAACCACTCTGGAAAATGGTACTGCGTTATCTTAGAAAGTTGGAAACAGAAATACCTTATGATCCAGAAATGCCTCTACTAGGTATTTACCAAACCCTCA
>NW_006426037.1:0-1221 GCF_000296735.1 Chrysochloris asiatica | reverse complement strand
CTGACAATATGTCCAAAGTATGAGAGATGAAGTTTGGCCATCTTGGCCTCCAAGGAGCACTCTGGCTGCACTTCTTCCAACACAGATCTGTTGGTTCTATGGGCAGCCCATGGCACTTTCAATATTCTCCTTTCCTTAGTCAGTGTTTATTTTATCTGAAAGGGAAGAAAGTCATATTAACATTTCTTCTGGTGTGGCACTTAGGATCAGCACTGGCCTTTGAACCACAAGGTCAGCCGTTCAAATCTACCAACTGCTCCTCGAAAACCCTATGGAAGAACAAAGCAGATGGGAGAGCAATTAAGCAGGTTTGTGTGGGCTAAGTGGGACAGAGGTAAAGAATGATGCATGCACAACCTTGGAACAGGGCTCTGGGATACAGGGATTGAGACATGGTTGGAATGGGGAAAGGGGGCGAAAAATGTTAAGATGCTTGGATATCTTTTGAATATTGGTTTCCCTGGCATACCATTATAAAATAGACACTGGACGGGGAGAGAAATGAATAGCCAGAAATATCACCATAGAAAACTTGTAAGTCCGTCTTCTGCCTATAACTTGATTGGAATACCTAAAATAGCGCTACAACGTGCCCAGTGAAGGAGACTTCCAGGAAGCCTCCACATTACATAAGACCATAGGTGGAATTCTGAAGAGCATCCAGAATCTTCAGAGGTGAGAAATTTCCACTTGAAAGGATGGGCAGATCAGCCCGGAGCACCTAGAAGAACAGAAGATACTTCTTGAAAGAAAAACCAACTGGAAAACTATAAAACAACATAGGCAGACCGAATGATTACTACAAGAACAAACAAGTTGCTTGCCCAGGAGACATCAAGTCAAGCGGTCAGCTCCCCTCAGAACAAACCCCCTTTTAAGACTAAGACTCAATGGGAATACACACTCTGATTGGTGTTCATCACTGATAAGGGTAGGTAAGGGAAAAACAGCAATAAATCTGCTAGCTAAGCCCTACAGCATTCAATAGATGCCTGTGAACCCAGGTGGAGACCTGGTTGGCCAGCAGTGTGGCAAGACCTGGGGACTCTTGGGCCCAGAGTCAGTGACATAGTCACAGAGGACTAGAATGGACAGTGAAGTGTCCAGCTCAAAATAATAGAGGGTATATGCAAAAGAACACCCACACTTGCAGATAATACCCACTTGACCTGGCTTCAATGACTGGATGATCAGAGCTCAACTAGAAGAAGAAAGAAGAGG
>NW_006426036.1:0-1162 GCF_000296735.1 Chrysochloris asiatica | reverse complement strand
TCTTGAAACCTTGTAAGCCAGTCACTTCATGCCTTTATTGTCCCCTCATTTTAGGTAGCCAGTGTCTAAGTTGCCCATCCCTATCTACCCTGTGTACAAAGCTGATAGTATTGAAACTTGATTTGAAGACTCTTTCCCTCTCTGCTGGTATTTAGAGTAACTACCACTCTGAGTATAGGTCAGTTTCATATTGATGATGCACCACCTGTCACTGTAGCTGTTCCAGTCTGCTTGTCCTTTCTAATGGGAATGTCTCACCTCATAAGGTTGTGGATAGGACTCAGGATTCCACCTAAGGTCCTATACTCTGTAAAGGCTTTGCATGAAGCCTGTTTCACTGGCCAAGTTGTAAAACCCCTTTTAGGTATTTCAATCAGTTATAGGTTGATGGCAGACTTACAAGTTTTCTCTAATAATGTTTCCCAACATTCCTTTCTATCCCACTCAAGTGGCTGTTTTACAATATTAGGCAAGGGAAACTAATATTCATAAGGCAGTCAAGGATTTTAGTATTATTTACCCTCTTCAAGCTATACCTAGATCCTTGTATTCCAGAGCTCTGTTGTTCCAAGGTTGAGAATGCATCACTATTTACCTCTGTCCCACTAGGCCATGCAAACATGTCTCAATGTTCCCGTATCTATTTTGTTCTTCTGCCTCTTCCCCCCTTCTTGTATTGCCCTTCCCAACACCCAAAGTAAACCCCCCACCCCAACCCCATTGTGGTTACCTTATATTACCTTAGTTCTTCCCTCCATTTAAGACAGTCTATTTTATCCAGTAATCTACCTGGCCGTCTCACCACCTGGATCTCTGTTCCTCTGTGTTTATCTTTTTTACATTGTAATTGTTTTGATCTTAAACTGAGCTCCCAGATCCTCTGCTCTTATAATTTTATTCTGTTCCTGACTCTTCCATTTGTGGACTGAGCTCAGATTGATGCTGCCATGTACGCCATTCTGTAGTTGTTGTCTGTTCTTTTTGGTTCTCAGTCCACAGAACATCCTTTAGGATGTTTTTCATAGCAGGGTTGGCTTTGGCAAAATCCCTTAGCTTCTGTTTATTCGGGAATGTTTTGATTACACCATCATATTTGATTGACAGCTTTGCTGGGTAGAGGATTCTTGGGTGGCAGTTTTTTTCTTTCAGGGTTTTATATATC
>NW_006426035.1:0-1160 GCF_000296735.1 Chrysochloris asiatica | reverse complement strand
TGGGTTCTATGAAGAAAAACATGGCATCAGGATTGGAGAAAGACTCATTAACAACCTGCAATATGCAGATGATACAACTTTGCTTGCTGAAAGTGAAGAGGACTTAAAGCATTTACTTATGAATCAAGGAGCACAGCCTTCGGTATGGATTACATCTCAATGTAAAGAAAACAAATATCCTCACCACTGGATCAATAAACAACATTTTTATCAATGGAGAAAAGACTGAAGTTGTCAAGGATTTCATTCTTCTTGGATCAACTATCAATACTCACAGAAGCAGCAGTCAAGACATCAAACAATGTATTCCATTAGGCATATCTGCTGCATAAGACCTTTTTAAAGTATTGAAGAGCAAAGATGTCAGCTTGAGGACTAAGTTGTACCTAACACAAGCCATGGTATTTTCAATAACCTCATATTCATACAAAAGCTAGATGGTGAATAAGAAAGACAATAGAATAATTGATGCATTTGAGTTATGATGTTGGAGGAGAATATTGAAAGTGCCATGGGTTGCCAAAAGAACCAATAGATCTGTTTTGGAAGAAGTGCAGCCAGAGTACTCCATGGAAACCAAGATGACCAAACTTAGTCTGTCATACTTCAGACATATTGTCAGGAGGGACCAGTCACTGGAGAAGCCTATCATGTTTGGTAAGGTGGAGGGTCAGAGAAAAAGAGGAAGACCCCCAATGAGATGGGTTGGCCAAGTGGCAACATCGATGGACTCAAGCGTGGCAACAGTAGTGAGTTATGCCAATGATCAGGCAGTGTTTCGTTCTGCTGTGCATAAGTTTGCTCCGGTTCGGTACCGACTTGAGGTCACATAACAACAACAACAGAATTGATGCTTTTGACTTATGGTGTTAGAGGAGAATACTGAGAGTACCATGGACTTCAAAAGAAAAAAAAAAAAAGATAGATCTGTGTTAGAAGTAGTACAGCCAGAGTACTCTTAGGAAGCCAAGATGTCCACACTTGTCTTTCATAGTTTGGACACATTGTCAGAAAGATATCATGTTTGGTAAAGTGGAAGGTCAGAGAAAAAGAGGAAGACCTCCAATGAAATGGCTTACCTTGCGGTTCGCAGCCCGATTCAATACCACCATGCTACCAGAGCTCGTCTCTCTCTCTCTCTCTCTCTCTCTCTCTCTCTC
>NW_006426034.1:0-1221 GCF_000296735.1 Chrysochloris asiatica | reverse complement strand
TCGTCTGGTTGAGTTCTGATCAGCTCATCCCTAGCCATCCAGTGTCAGACGGGCATCTGCAAGTTTGAGAGTTCACACACTTTCCCTGCACTTCAGACCAACTGGTCCCTTCATTCTCAGCCCTAGACCCCAGAGGCTAGGTCAGTGCCCATGGGCTCAGGAGTTCACAAAACTCCCTAAATTTCAGACCAGCCAGCCCTTCCTCTTCTCTCTCTCAAGGTCAGAGGGTTCCCTAAACATATTCAAATTCAGTCTGTGTCTTCATTGCTGCCTTTCTCCCACTTCCACTCACAAGTAGACCCAGGTGGTTACCAGCAAGCATTCTCGACTGCTTGAGGGTTTTGTTTAACTTTCAGTCCTAGAAGAGGGCTTCCCCAGATGGGCTAACTTTTCTTGCCTTGATGTCTCTAAAGTAAACAGCTTGCTTGAAAAAACTTGGCTTAAGATTTTAGTAATTCCTTTAATTTCTATTTATGTGGAAATGTTCTAATTTAACTATATTGTGTTTGAGGGAAAGTTTTGCTGGGCATGTGATTCTTGGCAGTTTTTAATTTCAGAGTTTTGTATATGTCTCGCCAATGCCTTCTTGCTTGCATGGTTTCAGCTGAGAAATCAGAGCTTAATCTTAATAATTTTCTTTTGTAGCTAACATTTAATTTTTCCTGAGCTGCTTTCAGGATATTTGTCTTTTATTTTGGAGAGCTTGATATGTGATTTTTGGTGACTGTCCTTTGGGGTCTATCCTGTTTGGAGTTCATTCAGCTTCTAGAATACTTATCTTCTCATCTTTCATGATGTTAGGGAAATGTTCTTCCAGCAATTCTTTGATTGCCTTTTCTGTGCTTTTTTGTTGTTGTTGTTGTCTTTTCCTGTTCTGGAATTCTGATCATGATAGGTTATTCTTCTTCATGTTGTCCCATATGAATCTTAGGCTTTCTTCAGATTTTTTAATTATTTTTTTTCTGATTGTTCTTCAAACTTATTAGTTTGAGAGATTCATCTTCTAGCTCACTAATTCTGGCTTCCATTGATTCAGACCTACTCATTTGGCCTTTCAGTGTATTGTTCATTTCTGTATAATTTTTGTATTTGTATTATTCTTCTGGATTTCTAACTGCAAGTTTTGTATCTTCGTCTGGTTGAGTTCTGATCAGCTCATCCCTAGCCATCCAGTGTCAGACGGGCATCTGCAAGTTTGAGAGTTCACACACTTTCCCTGCA
>NW_006426033.1:0-1172 GCF_000296735.1 Chrysochloris asiatica | reverse complement strand
GTTGTTTGGCTGTTACATAGCCTCCCTTTTGCTTTTGGAGGACTCTTTGTCTCCCTATATTACACAAGAAGAGTCAGCAACCACTGCCAAAAAGCCAAGCTGCAATCACACCTTATAAAATACCAAAACTCAGGCAAGAATCAATACCAGAAGACATATACCAGGCAAACAGGCAACACCTGTGAAAGTCACTCTGATTTAAGCAATAAGAAGAGGGAAAAGAGAAGACCACACCCTGACCACAGCTCCCTAGAAACAATCATAAAGCATAAAAAAGTACAAAAATACATACTCACTTAAGTATTAGGGCCACAGATAAGCAGTAAACATGCCAAAGAAGCAAAAACAGATGACCATATCAGCATATGTCCAGAAAAAAGATAAAATATCTGAGACAAATGACCTAGAAGTGAACTGGAATCCATAATGGAGGGCAGGCAGGCCCTGGAAATGCCTGAGAAAGAATTCAGAAAAATGATTATGAAATGTTTCAAAACACTCTACAATAGAGTTGAGAAAAATAAGGAGGAAGTCAGGAAAGTGCTACAAGAGCAATCAAACAAGACAGATACAGCATTGGGAACAATTCAAAACCTACAGAAAGAGGTCCAAACAATCAATAACAAAATAGCACAAATAGAAAACACTCTGGAAGGGCAGAGGAATAGAATAGATGAGATGGAAGGAAGAATCAGCGAGCTGGAAGACAGGTCTTTCAATACCACTAATATAGAAGAACAAACACAAAAAAGGATAAAAAATTCTGAAGATGGTATAAGATTCATGCTGGACAACATGAAGAGGAATAACTTAAGAATGATTGGCATTCCTGAGCAAGAAGAATCACACAAGTCCACAGAGGAAATAGTTGAAGAACTACTGGAAGAAAATTTCTCCAACATCCTGAGAAGCGAAAAAATAACGTACAGGAGGCTCAACAGACTCCAAGAAGGGCAGACCCCAAAAGAATATCATAGTCAAGCTCTTCTGAAAGCAGCCAGAGAAAACAGAAAGGTCACATATAAAAGCAAGCAAGTCAGATTAAGCTCAGATCTCTCAGCAGGAACCATGCAAGCGAGAAGGCAATGGGGAGACATATATAAAACCCTGCAAGAAAAAAATTGCCAACCAAGAAGCCTTTATCGAGCAAAGCTATTAATCAAATATGATGG
>NW_006426032.1:0-1221 GCF_000296735.1 Chrysochloris asiatica | reverse complement strand
AACTCAAAGGCATCAATTCTTCTATGATCTTCCTTATTCACTGTCCAGCTTTCGCATCCATATGAGGTTATTGAAAATACCATGGCTTGGGTCAGGTGCGCCTTAGTCTTCAAGCTGACATCTCTGCTCTTCAATACTTTGCAGATGATACAACCTTGCTTGCTGAAAGTGAAGAGGACTTAAAATATTTACTGACGAAGATCAAAGAGCACAGCCTTACGTATATATTACAACTCAATGTAAAAAAAACAGAAATCCTCACCACTGGACCAATAAACAGCATTCTTATCAATGGAGAAGAGATTGAGGTTGTCAAGGACTTCATTCTTCTTGGATCAACTATCAACATTCGTGGAAGCAGCAGTCAAGAGATCAGACGGCGTATTGCATTGGGCAAATCTGCTGCACAGGAACTTTTTAAAGTATTGAAGAGCAGGATAAGTTACGCCTAAGCAATAACATTTGCCTGTCCATCCCAAAGAGAAGTGACTCAACAGAATGTGGAAATCAATATCAATAATATCTCATACAAGTTACATTTTGCCAAAGATAATCCAAAAACAGCTGCAAATGTATATTGACAGAGAACTTTTAGAATTTCAAGCCAGATTCAAAAAAGGACATGGAATGAAAGATATTGTTGCTGATGTCAGCTGGATCTTGGATGAAAGCATAGGATACCAGAATGATGTTTACCTGTGTTTTATTGACAATGCAAAGACTTTTGATTGTGTGGATCATCACAAACTATGAACAATAGTTCAGAGAATTAATATTCTGGAACACTTAATTGTGCTCATGAGGAACCTGTATAAAGACCAAAAGACAGTTGTTTGAAAAGAACAAGGGAATACGGAATGATTTTAAATTCGCAAAGGTGTGTGCCTGGGTTGTATTCTTTCACCATACTTATTCAGTCTGTATGCTGAGCACATAACCCGAGAAACTGGATTATATAAAAAAAAAAAATGTGGCATCAGGATTGGAGGAAGACTAGCAATCTGTGATATGTAAATCATACATCCCTGTTTTCTGAAAGTGAAGAAGACTTAAAATAGTTACTGATGAAGATCAAAAACTATAGCCTTCCGTATGGGTTGCACCTCAATGTAAAGAAGACAAAAATCCTCACCATTGGACCAATAAACAACATTCTTATCAACAGAGAAAAGACTGAAGTTGTCAAGGACTTCATTCTTCTTGGATCAACTATCAACACTC
>NW_006426031.1:0-1167 GCF_000296735.1 Chrysochloris asiatica | reverse complement strand
TGAGATGTAATCCATAATGAAGGCTGTGCTCTTTGATCTTCATCAGTAAATGTCTTACTTAAGTCCTCTTCACTTTCAGCAAGCAAGGCTGTATCATCTTCACATCACAGGTTGTTAATGAGTATCCTGCTAAAAATCCTGTCATACAAAGGAAAGTCCCTCTGAAACAAAGATATATTTCCACCAAAACGATGAGAGCACTAAGACTGAGAAAATACTGTTCTAATTCCTTTTATTTTAACATCAACATTATGTAATTTACAATGATGAAGCTCATTTAATGGTTGAAAATTATTTGATGTAAAATCCTAGAAACAAATTTGACAATGACGCCAGACCAGGTAGTGTTTTATTCTGTTGTACTCTTCCATAGGGTAGCTATGAGAGCTGGAACCAACTGAACAACAACAACAGATGTAGGTACTTCTAATTAACACTGAACTTTTTATTTTTTTCAGCTACAAAATTCTGTGTTATATTGATACATTGACATTTTTGTTGTTGTTAAGTGCTGTCGAGTTGATTCTGACCCACAGCGACCCTGACATACTCCATATTATTTCTTCTTCTCCACAAATTTAGGAATGCTATATGATAAGCAAAGGAGCTCTGGTAGCGTAGTGGTTACGAATCGGGCTGTGTATCGCAAGGTCAGCAGTTTGAAACTACCAGCTGTTCCATGGGAGAAAGATGAGGCTTTTTGCTCCTGTAAGGATTTACAGGCTCGGAAACCCTGTACAGGGTCACTATGAGTCAGAACCGACTCCACGGCATACAACAACATATGATAAGCATTGTACTCCAAACCTTAAGGTCGGTGGTATGAGCCCACTAAATGCTCCATGGGAAAAAGATGAGGTTTTCTACTCCCTCAAAGATTCACAGCACTGGAAACACTATACGCTATACAGAGTCACTACGAGTCGGAACCTACTTGTCATACTTAACAGGAATAACAGTGAATATTTCCAGATTTCACAACTAGAGAAACTTGAAATAAAAAGACTGAGTTTAGAAGATAAGCTCCTATCCTTTTTTTTTTTGTCTTATTTAACTTGAAAAAAAAAAAACTTGTGTATGCAGGATTTATTCTTTTGCAGGTACCTTTTCAAATATTCCCATGCATTGACACAAGTAATGAAACTTGTTTCACGATTATTATTTAGA
>NW_006426030.1:0-1221 GCF_000296735.1 Chrysochloris asiatica | reverse complement strand
AAAAAAACCCAAAACATTAAAGATGAATATATACATGGACTTCACCTTATGGCATACAAAGAAATAAAATTGACTACATTTTTGGAAATAGATGTTAGAAAAGTTCCTTATCACCAGCCAAAACCAGGCTGGAGCAGACTGTGAAACAAATGATCAACTTCATATGAAAGCTCTGGTTGAAGCTGAAGGAAATAAACACAAGTCCATGAGATTCAAAATTTGACATTGAATATATTCCACCTGAATTTAGAGATCAATTCAAGAACAGATTTGATGCATTAGACACTGTTGACTGAAGACCAGAAAAGTTGTGAGATGACATCAAGAATATCATACAGCCTTGCTTAAAAGTAGAACAAATAAAAAGTGAAATTAAAAAAATTCCTGGAAACAAATGAGAATGAAAACACAGCATACCAAAACCTTTGGGACACAGCAAAACAGTGCTGAGAGAGCAGTTTATAGCAATAAAAGCACACACCGCAAAATAAAAAAAAAACAAAATCAACATATTAACACAACATCTCCAACAATCAGAAAAAGACTAACAAAGTAAATTTATAGTCACCAGAAGAAAAGAAATAAAAAGATTAGTGCAGAAATAAATGAAATAGAAAGCAGAAAAACAATGGAAAGAATCAACAAGACAAGAAGCTGGTTCTCTGAAAGGATTAATAAAATCAACAAACCATTGGCAAATCTAACATAACAAAAGAGGGAGAAGACACAAAGAACATTCATAAGAAACCATATGGATGATGTCACAACAGAACCAATGGAAATTAAAGGATAATAACAGAATACTATGAAAAGTCCTTGTGTGGTGCTGTGGGTTAATGCACCAGACAGCATAGCCATTTGAACTGCAAGGTTGGCAATGCCAGTTTAAGCTCACCGGTTGCTCCTTGGAAATCCTATACAGTGTCGCTATGGGTCGAAATCGACTCAACAGCACTTCACAACAACAACATGAAGAGTTATACTACAACAAATTTGAAAATCAAGCGGAAATGGATACATTTTTAGAAAAACACGACCTATCTAAACTAATACAAAATAAAGTAGAAAACTTGGAAGACATAACAAAAGAAATTGATCAGGTCATCAAAAAACTCCCAACAGAAAAAAAAAGTCCAGGCTAAGGTGGGACATTCCCATCTGATAAGACCAATTGAGAATGGCTGGGAGAACAGAAGATTATTTTGTTTTGTTTTGTTCTTT
>NW_006426029.1:0-1221 GCF_000296735.1 Chrysochloris asiatica | reverse complement strand
TTCTGACTCATAGCGACCCTGTACAGGGTTTCCGAGGCTGTAAATCTTTACAGGAGCAGAAAGTCTCATCTTTCTCCCGCGGAGCAGTTGGTAGTTTCGAACGGCTGAACTTGTAGCCTGCAGCCCGATTTGTAACCACTACGCTAGAGCTGTTAAGAGTTGGAATCAACTCAAGGGCACTCAACGACAACAATATATTAGTTTCCAAGAATACAAAGATGAATAAAACACTGGATTCCTGCAGAGCTTCTGCTGCTGAGGAGAACATGAGCACCCAAACTGGGCACTGCAATGAATTGCTAAAGTGTATTAAAACACAAGTAAGAATGCAGTCTACTGCCTGTCTGGTGTGTCAGTGTGTTGTACTATGGTGGTTTCTGTGTTGCTATGATGCTGATACAACACTATAGGATAAGCACTAGACTGCAAGATCTGTTTGAACCCCAAGGTCAGAGTTTCAAATTTTCCAGCTGCTCTTTAGAAACCCTAACAGGGTCTCTATGAGTCAGAACTGATTCGATGACACTTAACAACAGTCACAATGATGATACAAGTCATGCCACTGACATGTATAATATATGTCAGTGTTCCTCATGTCAGCAGGGTGCCTCATGGAGGACAGGTTTCAGTAGAGCTTGCAGACTAAGCCAGGGTAGGAAGAAAGACCTAGAAATGTACATGTGAAAATTAGTTAATGAAACTGTACTCATCACAGCAGAGGACTGCCTGATATAGTGTTGGAGTGAGCCCGTAGATATTAGAAAACACTTAAAATACACCAAGGCTGCAATAGAGGACATGAACACACAGTGATGTGAAGATGTGCAGGTGTGGGCAATGACTTGTCCTGTTGCTGAGAGTCAGAGCCAAGTCCAAGTCCATGGTACCTAACAACATGAACAAAGGACTGTAGAACTCAGGACAGATTATTCCAGAGCGAAAATGATCCAGAGAATCTTGACTGTGTACTGAATCCTCCTGTGAAAAGATAAAATAAACCTCACCTCTTTTGGATGTAAGAGCCACAGCAAGCTATTCTGTCTTGGTGGTGGTTGTGTGGCGTAAGTCGGTTATGACTCATAGAGACTCATCATATGATATAGGGCTTCTGAGGTTGTAAATCTTTGTTGTTAAGTGCCATCGAGTCGGGTCCGACCCATAGCGACCCTGTACAGGGTTTCCGAGGGTGTAAATCTTTACGGGAGTAGAAAGCCTCATCTT
>NW_006426028.1:0-1221 GCF_000296735.1 Chrysochloris asiatica | reverse complement strand
GATGGCACTTAACAACAACAAATGCATGTGAGTGTTGGACAATGAATTAGGAAGACCATGGAAGAATAGGTGTATTTGAATTTTGGTTTTGGAAAAGAATATGAAAAGTAACATAGACTGCTAGAAGAACAAACAAATCTGTTGGGAGAAGCCAAGATAGTGAGACTTCATCTCTCATACTTTGTACATGTTAATCAGGAGGGATCAATTCCTGGAGAAAGACATAATGCTTGGTAAAGTAGAGGGTTGGCAAGAGGAAGACCCTAATGAGATGGATTGATACAGTGGCAGCAGCAACTGGCTTAAACATAACAATTGTGAGGATGCCACAGGACCAAGCAGTATTTTGTTCTGTTTTGCTCATATTCTCTATGAGTTGGAACTGATTCAGTGACACCTAGCGATAGCAACAACAAGGTAATTAAGACACATAGTGAAAATAACAGGAAATTTACACCATGATTAAGGTTATATGAAATGAAGATGTCTGGAACCACAATAAGATAGGAATAAAGAATACTAAAGATTCCACAGTGGTGCAAACCTTTTCTGCTAGACTACTAACCAAAAATTGGCAGTTCAAAACCATACAGCAGCACTGTGTTCTGCTTCTGTAAAGACTATAACCAAGAAAACGCTGCAAAACAGTACTACAATGTAACACATGGGGTCACCATGAACTGAGATGGATTCCATGGCTATGTTGTTATTGTTGTTAGGTGCCATCGAGTCAGTACCGACCCATAGTAACCTTATGCACAGCAGAATGAAACACTGTCCAATCCTGGGACAACCTCACTATTGTTGCCACGTTTGAGTCCATCGATGCTGTCACTTGGCCAATCCATCTCATTGGGGATCTTCCTTTTTTCTCTGACCCTCCATTTTACCTAACATGATATCCTTCTCCAGCAAGTGGTCCCTCCTGACAATATGTCCAAATTATGACAGATGAAGTTTGGCGATCTTGGCCTCTAAGGAGCACTCTGGCTGCACTTCTTCCAAAACGGATCTATTGATTCTTTTGGCAGCCCATGGAACTTTCAATATTCTCCTCCAACACCATAACTCAAAAGCATCAATTCTTCTACATTCTTCTTTATTCACTGTCCAGCTTTTGCATGCATGTGAGGTTATTGAAAATACCATGGCTTGGGTCAGGTGCACCTTAGTCCTCAAGATGACATCTTAATTGATCCAAGAAGAATGAAGTCCTTGACA
>NW_006426027.1:0-1221 GCF_000296735.1 Chrysochloris asiatica | reverse complement strand
TTAGGATTATTTCCCCTCCTCAGACTATGCCTTGATTCCTGTATCACAGAGCCCTGTTGTTTCAAAGTTGAGCATACATCACTATTCATTATTTCCCTCTGTCCCATTTAGCCCATGCAAACCTGTCTCAGTGTTCTCCTATCTACCTTGTTCTCCCCTCCCCCGCCGCCCTTCTTGTGTATTGTCCTCCCCAACACCCAAACTATGATGTGTCTGCCCCTACCCTGTGCTCTACTGTTGCCTCCTTCCACCTCCCTCAAAACCCCCACCCCATCCCCACTGGTAACCACAACAGAATTTCCTCTTCCCCCCTTTAGTATGGGTATCTTTTCTTAGAGCTTTTGATTTAACTCAGCATAATGTGCTCAAAGTTCATCCATGTTATGCGATGGCTTGCAGCTTCCTTGTTAATTCTTCAAGGTAGCATAATATTCCATTGTGTGTATGTACCACAGTTTATCCATTCTTAGGCTGTCTTCATCTTTTTGCTATTGTGAATAGTGTTGCTATGAACATTGGTATGCATGTATCTACTTGTGTTATGGCTCATATTTCTTATGGATAACAAGTAGAGAAATTGCTGGATCCTAAGGTATTTCTATTTCCAACGTTCAAAGGAAGCGCCATATTGTTTTCGAGAGTGGTTGGACCATTTTGCATTCCTACCAGCAATGTAGGAGGGTCCCAATCTCTCCACATCCTTGTCAGTATTTATTATCCTTTACATTTTTGAACTTTGCTGTTATTGCTGGTGTGAGATAATATCTCATTGTTGTGGTTTTGATTTGCATTTCTCTAATAGCTAATGATCGTTAACATTTCTTTATATGTTTGTTGACTGCTTGAATGTCTTTTTTGGTGAAGTGTCTTGTTCATTTTTTTAATTGGGTTACTTGTCTTTTTCTCGTAGAGGTGTTGTAGTTTCCTATATATTTTAGAAATTAGTCCCTTGTCTGGTATGTCATTTCAAAAGATTT
Organism: Chrysochloris asiatica; assembly: GCF_000296735.1. NCBI lineage: Eukaryota > Metazoa > Chordata > Mammalia > Afrosoricida > Chrysochloridae > Chrysochloris > Chrysochloris asiatica. Next base: position 244 of record NW_006426027.1, on the reverse strand, counting down.
TTTTCTCAATTCTGTGAGCTCCCTTTTTACTCTTTTGGTGAAATCCTTTGATGCACATAAGTTTCTATTTTTCAGTATGCCCCAATCATCTATATTGTCTTCTTTCATTTGTGTAAATTTCACAATGTTTGGTAGTCTGTGTGTGCCCTGGATTAGAGCCCTCACATTTGTCTCTATTTGTTCCACTGATGACCTTTATAATTCTGAGATTCACATTTAGGTCTTTAATCCATGCTGAGTTGGT
>NW_006426026.1:0-1221 GCF_000296735.1 Chrysochloris asiatica | reverse complement strand
GTGTTTCAAACAAGTGACCAGAATGCAGAGTCAGAAAATATAACACCAGAAAGGGTATCAGAGCTACTTAATAAGGAATTTAAAAGAATGGTATTTAGGCAACTTCGATGGATTGAGAGAATGATCAAGAAAACTGCAGACTAAATCAAGGACAATATAGTCAAAACTATAGAGGAATTCAGGAAACACACTGGAAAAATAAATGAACAAACAGGAACCATATAAAAACAGCAATTAGAAGCCGGAAGATTAACCCTAAGACTTCACAAAGATAATACATTGAAAGGGCAAGGAAGTAGAATTAGAATTGAATCAAATGGAAGGCTGATTTAGTAAGCTTAAAAAAAACCTCTCATTATTCATCTGTTAGAGGAATAATCAGAAGAAAAGAACAGAAATATCTGAAGAAAACCTGATTTAGATAGAACACTATCAAGAAGAATAACATATGTGATAGGAATTTCAAAACAGGAAGACACACACACACACAAACAGAGAATATTGTCCAAGAGTTGTTGGAAGAAAACTTTGCTGACAACATAAAATATAAGAAGATAGCCAATCAAGAAAGTGAATGAACTCCAAACAGGATAGATCCCAAAAGAAAATCACCAAGGCATATTATAATCAAACTTTAAAAAAGCAAAATCTAAAGAAAGAATCCCACGAGCAGCTCAGTAAAAGTTACCTACAAATGAGAAGTTATATGACTAAGCTCTGATTTTTCGATAGAAACCATGCAAGCAAGAAGATAATGGAATGAAATATATTGAACTCTGAATGGAAAAAAATGGTCAACCAATAAAACTAGCACAACTCTCCAGCTAATATGATGATGAAATTAGGACAGAAATTTAAAAAATTTGTAAAAACCAAAGCAATCTTACAAAAAATACAGATACAGAAACATTCCAAGTAAAACAACGCTACGGAACCAGAGTTACCCGTTTTAACAACAAACCCATAAAGTAAAAAGAGGGATAATGTAATTATAGATCTTCTAAATGAGGCTAAAACCAAATGGATTTCAAGAAAAAATAAATTAACTAAATAAAAATAAACTTAAATGTAACCCTGAAACTAGACCAAGCCTAACTCCTAGCCCTAGCCCAACCCCTACCCTTAACACTAACCCTAGTCCTAACCCTAACCGTAACAGTAAATGAAATCCTAGGTCTAGCCTAGACCTAACCCTCGTCTTAATCCTAACTCCTTACTCCT
>NW_006426025.1:0-1221 GCF_000296735.1 Chrysochloris asiatica | reverse complement strand
TACGGGAGTAGAAAGCCTCATCTTTCTCCCGCGGAGTGGCTGGTAGTTTCGAACCGCTGACCTTAAGGTTCGCAGCCCGATTCGTAACCACTACGGAAATGGCAGCAACTAAATGGAATGCAAAACAAGAATAATGATGTAGAAAGTAAAACTTTTAGAATATGAATTTGTCAAATCTGCAGACCCCATAAATAACAGAAATATAGATTCTGCTTTGTGGAATACTTTTTCTTCTGGTGGTGTAAATTATAGGATCAAAAGAGGTCCAAATGATTGTCAACATAGTGGACCATTTGAAAATTCATGTCAAAAGTTTCTGGATGGTAAACAAGATTCTGTAGCTCGGATGTGTTTCTCAAGTCTAAATTGGTGGTGCAATTTATAAGGAGTGGCTACTCCATCAGTCGGCTTTGTATACTGTTTTGTTTGCAAACTATTCAGTCCTAAATCATTTCATTCTCAATATGCTACAGATGGATTTAGTGATTGTTGCAATTCAAATGAGATGAAAAAAGTTCAACTTACAAATTGCATGTTGTCATATTTAAGCCAAATAAATGGTTTTGGTTTAGCTCATGAACTGGAAACCAAATTAAGAACATCAATATTGGAAAGCTATTTTGTAATGTTTTGTTGACACGATAACAATCACTGAACGTGAACCATCTTTGAGGAAGAAATGGAATGTTTGGGTTCTCACAAAATGAAAATGTTTGGGTTTATTTAACTTGTTACTCAGTTCGATCCATTTTTAGGAGGTCACAGCTCAAAATATAACGCCAGAAATGACAACCTATAGTATATTACTAAAACAACGTGTGAAGAATTAATTATCTTAATAAGTAATAAAGTTCAATAAAATATTTTAGTGAAATATATCAAGTATAGCTTGATATTTCAATTTGTCTATTTATTCCACTCCTGATTATTCTCATATAAATGAGCTTGTTGTTGTTGTTCTTAAGTGCCGTCGAGTCGGTTCCGACCCATAGCGACCCTGTACAGGGTTTCCGAGGGTGTAAATCTTTACGGGAGTAGAAAGCCTCATCTTTCTCGATTCGTAACCACTACGTTACCAGAGCTCCTTTTGTTGTTGTTGTTAAGTGCCACTGAGTCAGTTAAGGGTTATGTTGTTGTTGTTAAGTGCCGTCGAGTCGGTTCCGACCCATAGCGACCCTGTACAGGGTTTCCGAGGGTGTAAATCTTTACAGGAGTAGAAAG
>NW_006426024.1:0-1222 GCF_000296735.1 Chrysochloris asiatica | reverse complement strand
CAAGGCCAGCCCTCCTTCCATAATGGAATCTGGTCATTTGTCATGGACATTTTATCTTATTTCTGGACATGTGCTGATATGGTCATCTTCTTTTTCTTCTTCAACATGTTTAGTGTTTAACTGTGGCCTTAATACTTAATTGAGTATGTGTTTTGGTATTTTTTATGCTTTCTGATTGCTTCTAGGTAGATGTGAGCAGGATGTTTGCTTCCCTTTTCAATCTTCTTATTGCTTAACTCAGAGTAATTTTCACAGGTATTTTCTGCCTCCCTGGTATATGGCAGTTTGTATTGGTTCTTGACTGGAGTTTGGTGTTTTAGAGAATGTGATTGTAGCTTGACTGTATTGCAGCAGTTGCTGTCTCTTCTTGGGTAATATAGGGAGAGAAAGAGTCAAAAGTAGAATGGGGAGCATAAAACAGCAAAACAACAACAGCAAAAAAAAAGAAAGAAAGAAAGGAAAAAAAAAAACAAACAAAAACCCACCAAAACAACACCAAAAACCTGTATACTGTAGTTTATAATCACAGAAAAGGGAGAGGAGGGAGAGAAGAAAAAAAAAAAAATTCTGTAGCCTAATATGAGTATGCCTTCAATCTTGCCTGAGGGATTTCAAGATGCTACTGTTGGTTGTTGTGCTATACCTCAGGATTTAATTTGATTTTCAGTCTGTTTTGTTTTTAAATTCTCTTTCCCTCTCCACGCTCCTTGTTTTGGGTTTTCCATATTAAAACAACAACAACAGTTCAGTGTCGGCTCTTGGGCTGAGAGTATCTGGCACATGTGTGGCAGAAGAACCTACCAGTGGTGTGGGTGGGGCATGTCCACTCGCTCAGGCATCCACCTCTAGTCACCAGAATGGAGGTATGCAAACAGTGTGGGGGGTTGGCAATGAACAGATAACAACAACAAAAAAAAGAAAATCAGAACAAAGCAAAACCGACAAAGTGTATTGTCCACCTTTGCTCCGAGGTTCCGGTGTTGTTTTTCCTGGTGTATCTGCTCTCCCACTTGGTGTTGCCATTTGGTCTCACCCAGGTTGTCGGCGCTCGGCCTCCAAGCCTGGCAGATTTAAAAGTACATGCTTTCTTATTTTTGCTACAAGTTCCACTAGATATAAGACTTCAAACCTTTTAAATATTCCTATCTATGTGGTTCTGAGTTTTGGAGCTCTGCCCTGAATCTGCTTTGCCTGGTATTCTGTGGTATTGCTGATGGTGAAC
>NW_006426023.1:0-1194 GCF_000296735.1 Chrysochloris asiatica | reverse complement strand
TAGAAATAGTCCAAATGTTCATTAATGGATGAATGGATAAACAAAATGTACAGGTAGTTACAATGGAGTATTTTCTACCATAAAAAGGAATGAATTTCTAATACATGCTATAAAATGGATGAACCTTGAAAGTGTTGTTGTTATTGTTAAGTGCCTCTGGAGTCAGTTCCAACCCATAGTGACCCTGTATAGGGTTTCCTAGGTGTGGCTGGCGAGCTTAAACTGCTCACCTTGCGATTCAAACCAACTTTGCAGTCCAGAGCATTAACTCAGAGTGCCACAGCAGGACCCCAAGGTAACTTTGTTATTGTTAGGTGCCATCAAGTCGGTACCTACTCATAGCAACCCTATGCACAACAGAATGAAAGACTACCCAGTCCTGGGCTAACAATTGTTGCCATGCTTGAGGTATAAAATAAACTTATACTAATAAAATACATTTATCTTCTTTATATGTTATAGTTCCAGGTAAGATTTCATTTGAAAGAAAGAATTCTGATTTTTTAAAAAGTTTCAAAACTAGAGAGACCTAATTTTAAGCTCCCTTCCAACTCCAAAATTTGATGAGATGCTGTGAAAATAGGGAGAGCAGAGAAAGCCTTGGGAGTCAGAATAAACTCCTGACTCCCAGTTGATGAATTAAGAGTGTAACTTTACCCTTCTAAGTAATTATAAATGGGTCCCAAAGCTCCAGCAGTATTGTTGTTGTTGTTGTTGTTTGGTTCTGTCAGAGTCAGTTCTAACTCACAGTGACCCTATATACAAAAGGCCAAAACACTGCCCATTACTGTGCCTGCCTCACAATTTTTCTTAGGTTTAAGCCCATTGTTGCTGTCATTGTATCAATCCATCTCCTTTGTGGTCTTCCTCTGTTGCAGACCCTCCAGTTACCAAGCATGATGTCCTTCTCCAGGGACTGGTCCTTTCTGATAACATGTTCAAAGCACAAGGGAGGAAGATCTAACAATCGTTGTTTCCAAGTAGTAACTTGGTTGTATTTCTTCCAATACAGATGAGTTCATTCCTCTGGAAGTCTATAGTATATTCAATATTCTTTGTCAACGCTATAATTTAAATGCATGGATTCTTCTATGGTCTTCCTTATTCACTGTCTAGTCTTCACATGCATATAAGGTGATAGAAAATACCCTGGCCTGAGTCAGGTGCACCTTAGTCCTCAAAGTGAAATCTTTA
>NW_006426022.1:0-1222 GCF_000296735.1 Chrysochloris asiatica | reverse complement strand
CATGTAGCTATCTCTCTGTACATGGATATGTTGGACTGATCTGCCAAGTAGGTAGCTCTCTGTATATGAACATATTGGACTTATCTGCCATGTAGATGGCTCTCTGTATATGGACACATTGGACTCATCTGCCATGTAGCTAGCACTCTGAATATGGACATGTTAGCATGCTCTGCCATGTAACTATCTCTCAATATATGGACACGTTGGACATATCTGCCATGTAGCTAGAACTCTGTATTTGGAAACGTTGCACTAGTCTGCCATGTAGCTAGCTCTCTGTACATAGACAAGATGGTCTCATCTGCCTTATAGCTAGAACTCTGTATATGGAAAAGTTGCACTACCCTGACATGTAGCTAGCTCTCTGTATATGGACATTTTGTTCTCGTCTGACATGTAGCTAGCTCTCTGTACATGTATATGTTGAACTGATCTGCCAAATAGGTAGCTCTCTGTATATGAACATAAGGGATTTTTCTGCCATGTAGGTAGCTCTCAATATATGGACACCTTGTACACATCTTCCATGTAGCTACAACTCTATATATGGAAATGTTGCACTACCCTGCCAACTAGCTAGCTCTCTGTTACATTTTGGACTCGTATGCCATGTAGCTTCCTCTCTGTCCATGGATATGTTACACTGATCTGCGAAGTAATTAGCTCTCTGTTTATGAGCATATTGGACTTCTCTGCCATGGAGCTAGCTCTCAGTATATGGACATATTAGAGTCATCAGCCATGTAGTTAGTACCCTGCATGTAGACTTGATGGACTGCTGTGACTTGTAGCTAGCTCTCAGTATATGGACACATTGGACACATCTGCCATGTAACTAGAATTCTGTATATGGAAATGTTGCCCTACTCTGCCATGTAGCTAGCTCTCTGTATATAGACAATTTGAATTCTTCTGCCATGTAACTAGAACTCTGTATATGGAAATGTTTCACTACCCTGCCGTGTAGCTATCTCTCGGTATATGGACATTTTGGATTGTCTGCCATGTACCTAGCTCTCTGTCCATGGATATGGTGGACTGATCTGACAAGTAGGTTGCTCTCTGTATATGAACATAAGGGGCTTCTCTGCCATGTAGCTACCTCTCAGTATATGGACACTTTGGACACATCTTCCATGTAGCTAGAACCCTGTATATGGAAATGTTGCACTACTCTGCCATGTAGTTAGCTCTCTCTATATAGACAAGTTGGACTCAT
>NW_006426021.1:0-1197 GCF_000296735.1 Chrysochloris asiatica | reverse complement strand
GGACTGCCCTTATTGTTTTGTATTTTTCCTGTATGTCCTTCTTTCAAGAAGTGTCTTCTGGTTTTCTGGCTGCTCCAGGCTGGTCGGCTTGTCCTTTCAAGAGGAAAGTTTCCCTTATCTGAAGGTCTGGATGTGGTTCAGGCTTCCTTCTATAGTCTTATGTAATGCAGAGGCTCCTCAGGAGACCTCCTTTGCTAGATACATTGTAGCCCTATTTTAGGTATTCCAATTAGTTTTAGGCAGAAGACAGACTTACAAGCTTTCTATGGTGATATTTCTGTCTATTCCTTTCACTCTCCCTCCAGTGACTGTTTTATTTTATAATGCATGGAAAACCAAGGCTCAAAAGTCAGCCAAGTATCTCAACATTATTCCCCCCTTTTCCCCATTCCAACCCTGTCCCAGTATCTGGATCCCAGAGACCTGTTGCTCCAAGGCTGTGCTTACATCCGTTTTTACCTCTGTCCCATTTAGCTCATTCATACCTGTCTAATTGTTCTCCCATTTGCTTTGTTCTTCCATTCCCCTCTCCCTATTTGTATATTGTCCCCCTCCCCCAATACCCAAATTATCCTGTGTCTATTCTCTGCCCTGTGCTCCACCTTCCCCTCCCACCCTTAGTCCTATTCTTATGTCCTAGAAACCTGCTAAGAATCCACTTTAGTGGATTAGTATGGTTTCTTTTTCTTAATCTTTTACAGTAGTGGTCCTATGCAGTATTTTTTCCGTTTGTGATTGACTAATTTCACTCAACATAATGTCCTTAAGGTTCCTCCATGTTAGGAAGTAGCATGTAGCTTCCTTGTTATTTTTCAAGGTAGCATAGTACTCCATTGTGTGTATATACCACAGCTTGTTTATTCATTCTTCAGTCGATGGGAACTTTGGCTGTCTCCATCTTTTTGCTATTGTAGATAGTGTTGTTATGAACATTGGTGTGCATATATCTTTCTGTGTTGTGGCTTGTTTTTCTTGTGGATAAATACCAAGTAAAGGAATTGCTGGATCGAATGGTATTTCTATTTTCAACATTCTGAGGAAGTGCCATATTGCTTTCCAGAGAGGTTGGACCATTTTGCAGTACCACCAGCAATTCAGGAGTGTCCCAGTCTCTCCACATCCCTGCCAACATTTATTGTCCTCAACTTTTTTTTTATTTTTGCTGTTATTGCTGGTGTGAGATGATATCTCATTGTT
>NW_006426020.1:0-1161 GCF_000296735.1 Chrysochloris asiatica | reverse complement strand
ACACATCTGCCATGTAGCTAGAACTCTATATATGGAAATGTTGCACTACTGTGCCATGTAGCTAGCTCTCTGTATTTAGACAAGTTGGACTCATCTGCCTTATAGCTAGAATTCTGTATATGGAAATGTTGCACTACCCTACCATGTAGCTAGCTCTCTATGTGTGGACATGTTGGACTCATCTACCTTTTAGCTATCTCTCTATACATGGATATGTTGGAGTGATCTTTCAAGTAGGTAGCTCTCTCTATATGAACATATTGGACTTGTCTGCCATGTAGCTAGTTCTGAATATATGGACACCTTGGACACATCTGCTATGTAGCTAGTAACCTTTATATGGACATGTTGGACTTCTTGGCCATGTTGATAGCTTCCAGTATATAGACTCGTTGGACACATCAGCCATGTAACTAGAACTCTGTATATGGAAATGTTGCACTACTCTGCCATGTATGTAGGCAAGTTGGACTAATCTGCCTTGTAGTTAGAACTCTGTATATCGGAATGTGGCACTATCCTGCCATGAACCTAGCTCTCTATATATGGACATTTTGGACTTGTCTGCCATGTAGCTAGCTCTCTGTACATGGATATGTTGGACTGATCTGCCAAGTAGTTACCTCTCTGTATTGAACATATTGGACTTGTCTGCCATCTAGATAGCTCTCAGTATATAGACATGTTGGACTCATATGCCATGTAGCTAGCTCTCAGTATATGGAGACGTTGGACACATCTGCCATGTAGCTAGAATTCCGTATATGGAAATGTTGCACTACTCTGCCATGTCGCTAGATCTCTGTATATAGACAAGTTGGACTCATCTGCCGTGTAGCTAGAACTCTGTATATGGAAATGTTGCACTACCTTGTCATGTAGCTAGTTCTCAGTATATGGACATTTTGGACTCATCTGCCTTGTAGCTAGAACTCTGTATATACAAATGTTGCACTACTCTGCCATGTATCTAGCTCTCTGTATATGAACATTTTGGATTTGTCTACCATGTAGCTGGCTCTCTGTACATGGATATGTTGGACTGATCGGACAAGTAGTTAACTCTCTGTATTGAACATATTGGACTTGTCTGACATCTAGCTAGCTCTCAGTATATGGACATGTAGGACTCATCTGCCATATAGCTAGTACCCTATATTT
>NW_006426019.1:0-1222 GCF_000296735.1 Chrysochloris asiatica | reverse complement strand
CGACAATTTTGAGGGCTGTTTAGTGGAAAGACATCTCTGCCAGCAACTATGTCTTATTGATTCTTTTGGCCTAACTTTAGTCATGTGCCCATTCTTAAAAGCCCTTGAAATAGTAAAAGCAAATTTTTTCTAATGTAATAAATATCTAACAACATAAATACCAGGTACTGGTTGCTTCTGTATGGATTTTAACTCATAGTGACCTCGTGTGGGTCCTCAATCGCTATGACCTTTTGGAAGTAGATTGCCAGGCCTCTATTCTGTGTACCTCAGAATAGACTTGAACCTGCAGCCTTTCAGTTAATAGTCAAACACATTAATTGTTTGTACTACCCAGGAACTCCAAGCATAAATAAATAGATATTATCTTAAAGCTATATTTTGAAACTTTGTAATTATTGATATTTGAAGAAGTTTCAAAAAGTTCATGGAAAAATGGAATTAAAAGATAATGGAAGCTTTAGACCCTCTTCAACATGGATATGAGAGAGAGAAGAGGAAGGGCTGGTTGGTCCAAAGTATGGTGAGACCTGGGGACTCCTGAACCTATAGACAAGGACATAGCCACAGAGAGCTAGAGCTGAGAGTGAAGCGTCCAGCTGATGTGAAGTGAGGGGAGGTACACAAGAATACCCAAACTTGCAGATAATACACATTTGACTTAGCTTCGGTGGCTAGATGACCAGAAATTGACTAGGGGAAGATGTTTTAATAATTTGATAAAGGAAACAAGTGTAAATTACTACAATTTGATGCACTTGACCTATGCTTATGGATGTAGTAGCTTAAAATATCAACTGAGAGGAAAGGAGTCTTCACATCAAGGATCAATCCTATACCCTTTGTACACAGGATTAATAGGGACAGGCAACTTAGACATCGGCTACCTAAAATGGATGGGGGGAAGGCTATAAAGTGGCTGGCTTTCAAGTTTTCAAGAGGGGGTTTAGTTTCAGAGTGTGACCGGGAAAGGTAGAATCCCCATTGAATGGTTTTCATCTTGTCTAGACAGTTCTGGTGAAAGGAGATGGGGATAAGATTCTTATGATTCAAGTGAGTAATTGTTATGACTAATTGCGTTTGTCACAACTGTAAAGGTAAAAGTTTTGTAACATAAAGGGGGGAGTAGTTAATCTTACAGTCCAGAAACAGAGAACCCTAGGACCATTAGTGAGAAAAGCATGAGTGGAATGTGGGACTCTATCCAGAGAAGCAGTGACAC
>NW_006426018.1:0-1222 GCF_000296735.1 Chrysochloris asiatica | reverse complement strand
TGTTGTTGTTGGCAGAACTCTCTGCTATACGTCCACCTGATCCTCCATCTTGTTTGTTCCCCATGGTACTTTTAATATTATTTTCGTACACCACAACTCAAATGTGTCAATTCTTCTATGGTGTTCCATGTTCATTGTCCAACTTTCACATACATAGGAGGTTTTTGGAAATGCCACAGCTTCAGTGAAGACACATTAGTCTTCAAACTGACATCTTTGCTCTTTAACACTTCTGAAGAGTTCTTGTGCAGCATATTAAAGAATGGGATATTTTGATTTCCGATTTATTATTACTGTAATTCAGTTATAAGTTCAGAATTGTGGTAAGGTGTTATGACCTTTAGTAAAATATAGAGGATAAAAGTGCTTTTCAGGATTTCGGAGGACTCAGTGAGAGGGTCAGGTAGATATTAGCAGCTGAACAAATGGAATTTCTATTTCATGAAGAGACAGCTTCCTCAATGTAGCTAGGAATTGGAAGGTAGACATGGATAGCTGAACACGTAGGAAATGCGTCTACAAGGAAGCTACCCTTCTCCTTGTTTCACTGAAGACTCAGGTGGAACTGGGCTGACTGGCAACTCTACAATCTTACCTTTGCCTCCCTATTTCATGATTTGCTTTTCTTAAGGATGTTTTGGTATATACAGTGGTAGTTGTTGGTTGTGTGCTGTCAGTTCGGTTCCAACTAATGGCAACTGTGTACAGAATTCCCGAGGCTGTAAATCTTTATGGGAGCAGAAAGCCTCATCTTTCTTAATTCATAACCACTTTGCTTCCAAGGCTCCTTTATTTGTGTGTGTGTGTCTGTGTGTGTGTTTGTGTGTGTAAAGTTGTTGTTATTGTTAAGCGCCGTCAAGTCGGTTCCTACTTATAATGGCCCTGTATAGGGTTTTCAAGGAGCAGCTAGTGTGTTTGAACTGCCGAACTTTCCTTTTGTAGTCCATTGTTGAGCCTACAGTGCCACACCAAAATCTTAGGTTTTATATATACATAACCTATATATATTGCTCTTGTTAAGTGTCATTGAGTGGATTCTGCCTCATAGCAACCTTGTAAAGGGTTTCTGAGGATCGGCTAGTAGGTTTGAACAGCTGACCTTGTGGATTGCAGTCCACTGCTGATCCTACAGCCTATATTGTTGTTGTTGTTAAGTGCCGTCGAGTCGGTTCCGACCCATAGCGACCCTGTACAGGGTTTCCGAGGGTGTAAATCCTTACGG
>NW_006426017.1:0-1222 GCF_000296735.1 Chrysochloris asiatica | reverse complement strand
GATGGCTAGGCTTCGTCTCTCATACTTTGGACATATTGTCCGGAGGAAACAATCGTTGGAGAAGGATGTCATGCTGGGTAAGGTGGTGGGTCAGAGAAAAAGAGGAAGACCCCCAACGAGATGGATCAGCCAGGTGGCATCATTGATGGACTCAAGTGTGGCAGCCGTAGTGAGGTTGGCCCAGAATCGGACACTGTTTCGTTCTGCTGTGCATGGGGTCGCTATGAGTCAGTTCCGACTCGAGGGCACCTGACAACAACAACAATAGACAGCTCGGGGCTGCAAACCTTAGAAAACTTGCTTTAGCCTGTTTGCAGATGCTGATCAGCAGTAAAGACTCTTCGTTTCCTACTCTGTCTCGGGTGCGGTCTCTCCAATCTCGCACTAACAATCTCAGGTCTAACAATAACAATGGACTGTGGGTTCGCGTTTATAAGATTTTTGACTGTTACGCCTTACCACTCTTCAGCTTGCATAGCTATGCACAAGTCACAGAATGTCCTTCCTGGACTCCGTCTCCCGCTCCTTTCCTGGACCTGTTTTCACCTCCAGTTATCTCCTCTCCTCTCTAACATAAATTTTGATCCAAGCGGGCTTCATTTCTCACAACCCCGGAATTTCCACAGTGTTGCACCATTACGTAATTTCCGGGCAAGTCTACTTCCGGGAGGATTCGGAAGTTCAGCAAGAGCCCGCAATTGGGTTCGGTTACCGGCTTTAGGGCTCTGTGGTTGGTTTTGGGACGCTCCTAGAGCCAGGTTTCTGCGGACCGAAAAAGACTAAACCAGTGCTCTCGCTTGCACATCAGGGTAGAAGGCGATGCCTATTGCGCCCAGAAGCCCCCCGTAGCGGGGCTGGATCATGAGTTTACTGAGCGGCCTTGCTCCCTCAGCTCAAACGCCGCTGCACTCCAGCAAGGCCAAAATGAAAAAGCTTTCCAAGAAGAGCCAGAATGAGAAGTACCGGCTGAAGTACCTGCGGCTGCGGAAGGCAGCCAAAGCCACGGTGTTCGTGAGTCTGACTGTACCTTAATACCCCTCTGTCTCCAAACTCCTTTCTCGTGAAGCCTTTTCCCAAGCCATTTTCCTTCCCAGCAATGCTAAATTGTTGTTAAATGCCTTGACTTTGCGACGCTATATATAGGGTTTCCAAGGAGCGGCTGGTGGGTTTGAACCGAGGATCTTGTTAGCAGTCCCATGGTTATCTTACAGAGCAACACCAG
>NW_006426016.1:0-1195 GCF_000296735.1 Chrysochloris asiatica | reverse complement strand
CCTGTTTCAGTCTTACAAAGGGGTTTATTCTGATGAGCTGAGTTTTCCTGTCTTGATGGTTCCAGGGCAAAAGGGCAAATAGCTTACTTGATATTGCCACAGTCAAATGGTCTGCTTTTTTTCCCCCTTCTTTTTCATTCTACCCCGCCCCTCCCCCACCCCATGGTGTTGTTGATCTTAGTATCTTCTGTCCCAGGTTGTTCTGCAGGTTTTTCAATTGGGAATGTTCCAGTCCTCAAGGTTCTGGGTATGGCTCAGGATTCCACCTAAGGCCACATACTCCACCAAAGCTTAACATGATGCCTGTTTTCCTAGGAACATTCTAGACCCCGTTTTAATAATCCAATCCGTTATAGACTGAAGATGGGTTTACAAGCTTTCTGTAATCATCTTCTCCAATTATCCTTTCCATCCCACTTAAATGTCTATATTACACTAGCTGGCACAGGAACCCAACATCCACAAAACAGTCAAGCACCTTAACATTATGTTCCTTTCCTTTAGCCATTCAACCTATGTCTCGATCCTTTGTTGTTGTTGTTATGTGCCGTGGAGTCGGTTCTGAATCATAGCGACCCTGTACAGGGTTTCTGAGGCTGTAAATCTTTATGGGAGCAGAACACCTCATCTTTCTCCAACGGAACAGCTAGTAGTTTCGAACTGCTGACTTTGCGGCTAGCAGTCCGATTCGTAGCCACTACGCTACCTATATCACTGTTATTGCTGTTGTTACTTGATGTTGAGTCATCAGTGACCTATAGGAACTCTGTATAGGGTTTCTGAGGAGCAGCTGGTTTGCTTAAACTGCCAACCTTGAAGATCAAAGTGACTTTGCAGTCATAGAGGCTTTTATTCCAAGGCTATACATATGTAACAACCTACCTCTATCTCATTTAGCCCATAGATACATCCCATTCCTCTGCCCCTTCTCCCTTCTTGTGCCTTGCCCTCCCCCTACCATTTATTGTCCTCCCAGTCCTCTGAGTTATCATATGTCTAGTCCTTAACCTGTGAGTTACTGTCTACTCCCTCCCACTCCTGGTAACCCTCAAAGAATTATTCTTTTAGTATGGAAATCTTTTCTTAAGTTTTTAAATAATGGTCTTATGCAATATCTGTCCTTTTGTGCCTGACTAATTTCACTCAGCATTATGTACTCAAGGTTCATCCATGTTATGTGGTGTTTTGCAGCATA
>NW_006426015.1:0-1172 GCF_000296735.1 Chrysochloris asiatica | reverse complement strand
AATGTTTCAAAACACTTTACAATGGAGTTGAGAAAAATAAGGAAAGCACTACAGGAACAATGAAATAAGATAGATACAGCATTGTAAACAATTAAAAACCTACAGAAAGAGGTCTAAAATGATCAATAATAGAATATCAGGAATAGACAATACTCTGAAAGGGCAAAGGAGTAGAATAGAAGAGATGGACGGCAGAACCAGTGAGCTGGAAGACAAATCTCTCAATACCACTAAGATAGAAGAAGAGCAAACAGAAAAAAGGATAAGAGATCTGAAGAAGGTCTAAGATTCATGTTGGATAACATGAAGAGAAATAACTTAAGAATTATCGGCATTCCAAAAGAAGAATAATCACACAGGTCCACAGAGGAAATAGCTGAAGAACTGCTGGAAGAAAATTTCTCTAACATCCTGAAAAGTGCAAAGATAAATATTCAAGAAGCACAACATCCCAGGAAGGGTAGACCACAAAAGAAAATCATGGAGACATATCACAATCAAGCTCTCCAAAATCAAAGATAAGGAGACACTCCTGAAAGCAGCTAGGGAAAACAGAAATGTTACATACGAAGGCAAGAAAGTAAGATTAAGCTCGGATCTCTCAGCAAAAACCATGCAAGCAAAAAGGCAATGGGGAGACATATATAAAACCCTTAAAGAAAAAAAAAAATTACCAATCAAGAATCCTTTATCCAGCAAAGCTATCAATCAAATACGAAGGTATAATCAAAACATCAGAATAAACAGAAGCTAAGGGATTTTGCCAAAGCCAACCCTGCACTGCAAAACATCCTAAAGGGAGTTCTGTCGACTGAGAACCAACAAAACAGACAACAACCAGAGACTGACATATGTGACAGCACCTCCCAGAATTAAATTGACAGAAGGAAGAGTTGAGAATAGAACAAAACTGTAAGAACAAACTCAGAGAATCTGGGAGGTCAATCTATGATCAACACAATTACGATGTAAAAGAAGGTAAACACATAGGAACGGAGATACAAATGGTGAGAAGGTCAGGTAGATTACAGGATAAAGTAGACTTCACTAAATGGAGGGAAAAGTTAATGGACTATAAGGAAACCTCAAAGAAAGTTAACACTTCACAATATACCAAGAAAATGAAAATCCAAGAAGAACATGGAAACATTAAAACTATGAGGAAACTCACA
>NW_006426014.1:0-1222 GCF_000296735.1 Chrysochloris asiatica | reverse complement strand
AGGGAGTCGTTTGAACAGAACAGGGGGACCCTGAATGGTTTAAAATGAGGAAAGATACACACAAGAGTTGTGTTCTTTCACCATATTTATTCAGCAGAGAAAATTGTATAAGAAGCAGGGTTATGTGAAGAAGAACTTGACAGCAAGATTAAAGGAAGATTCATTAACAACCTGTGACATGCTGGTGATACAACCTTCCTTGCTGAAAACAAAGAGGACTTAATATACTTACTAATGTGGCATTGTGGGTTAATGCACTGGACTGCAAAGTCATTTGAACCACATGGTTGGTGGTTCAAGCTCACCAGCCGCTCCTTAGAAACTCTATACAGGGTCTCTATGGGTCGGAACTGACTCAATGGCACTTACCAACAGTAACAGCAATGAAGATCAAAGACCACAGCCTTCAGTATGTATTGCACCGCAATGTAAAGAAAACAGAAATTTTCATCAATGGACCAATAAATAACATCATGATAAAAGGAGAAAAGACTGAAGTTGTCAAAGACTTCATTTTCCTTGGATCAACTGTCAACACTGATGTAAGCAGCAGTCAAGAAATCAAACAATATATTGCATTAGACAAATCTGCTGTACAAGACCTCTTTAAAGTGTTCAAGAGCAAAGATGTCAGTTTGAGGACTTAGATGCACCTGACCCAAGCCATGGTATTTTCAGTTACCTCATATGCATGTGAAAGTTGGACAATGAATAAGGGAGACTGTAGAAGAATTGATGTATTTGAGTTATGATGTTGGAGAAGAACTGCTAGAAGAGCAAACAAATATATGTTGGAAGAAGTACAACCAGAATGCTCCTTAGAAGCCATGGTGGTGAGACTTTGTCTTTCATATTTTGTACATATGATCAGGAAGGACCAGTCCCTGGAGAAGGATGTCATGCTTGGAAAAGTAGAATGAATGAAATATCCAAGCGTAGCTTAGAAGCGATTCTATTCCTTTAAAATGAGAGTAACATTAAATCATTTTATCACAATTAACTCTGCCAGAAAGCAGAATAAGGAAAAGGTCAGAAATCCTAGACCTGGAGAAATTATTTTGTGGTAAATAGGTGATGTAGGAGCTTGTGCTATATAGAGTTCTTGACATTTGCTTTTTTTGAAATGTTTTATTGTGAATTATATGATAGTTTACATGAGAGAACTTTAGTTTTACATTCATTCCATCGTATATCATCTCATTGCCATGGTTCCAATCCCCTC
>NW_006426013.1:0-1159 GCF_000296735.1 Chrysochloris asiatica | reverse complement strand
TTGTATCATCTGCATATCACAGATTGTTAATAAGTCTTCCGCCAATCCTGATTCCACATTTTTCTTCATATAACACAGCTTCTCAGATTATTTGCTTAGCATAGAGGTTGAATAAGTATGGTGAAAGAATACAACCTTGTCACACACCTTTATTAATTTAAAAATATTCAGTGTTCCCATGTTCTGTTTTAACAAATGCTTCTTGGTCCCGGTACAGATTCCTCATGAGCACAATTAAGTGTTCCAGAATACTCATACTTCGCAATGTTGTCCACAGCTTGTCATGATCCACACAATCTAAAGCATTTGTGTAGTCAATAAAGCACAGGTAAACATCTTTCTGATGTTCTTTGCTTTCAGCCAAGATCCATTGGACATCAGCAATGATATCTCTTGTTCCACAGCCTCTTCTGAATCCGGCACGAACCTCTGGAAGTTCTCTGTCAATGTATGATTGTAGCCATTTCTGTATTACCTATAGCAAAACTTTACTCACATGGGATATCAAAGAGATTGTCTGATGATTTCCGCATTCCGTTGGGTCACCTTTCTTTGGAATGGGCACAAATATGGATTTGTTCCAATCAGTCGGTGA
This sequence comes from Chrysochloris asiatica, assembly GCF_000296735.1. NCBI lineage: Eukaryota > Metazoa > Chordata > Mammalia > Afrosoricida > Chrysochloridae > Chrysochloris > Chrysochloris asiatica. The sequence continues at coordinate 564 of NW_006426013.1, read as the reverse complement.
GATAGTTGGCTTCCAAATTTCTTGGCAGAGATGAGTGAGTGCTTCTTGTGCCACCTCATTTTTGTGAAACATTTCAAGTTGTATTCTATCAATTCCTGTTACTTTGTTTTTTGGCAATTCATTCAGTGCACCTTGGACTTCCTCCCTCAGTATCATTGGATCTTGATCATATGCTACCTCTTGAAATGGTTGAACATCAATCATTTCCTTTTGGTACAATGACTCTGTGTATTCCTTCCATCTTCTCTTTATGCTTTTTGAATCATTCAATAATTTTCCCAGAGAATCTTTCAATAACAAAAGTCAAGGGTTGAATTTTTTCTTCAGTTTCCCCAGCTTGAGAAATGCTGAACATATTCATCCTTTTTTGTTTTCTGATTCCAGATCTTTGCACACTTTATTGTAATATTTGCCTTTATCTTCTCGAGCTGATCTTTGAAATTTTTTGTTCTGCTCTTGGACCTCCTCATTTCTTCCATTTGCTTTGGCATCTCTACGCTGGAGCTCAAGTTTCAGTGTCTCTTCTGACATCCATTTTGACCTTTTCCTTCTTTCTTGTCTTCT
>NW_006426012.1:0-1223 GCF_000296735.1 Chrysochloris asiatica | reverse complement strand
TAATCCATACCAAAGGCTGTGCTCTTTGATCTTCATCAGTAAATGTTTTAAGTCCTCTTCACTTTCAGCAAGCAAAGTTGTATCATCTGCATATCACAGCATGTTAATGAGTGTTCCACCAATCCTGAGGCTACGTTTTTCTTCATAGAACCCAGATTCTCGGATTATTTGCTCAGCATACAGGTTGAATAAGTATGGTGAAAGAATACAACCCTGTCGTACACTTTTCTTAATTTTAAAATGTTCAGTGTTCCCATGTTCTGTTCGAACAATTGCCTCTTGATCCAGGTACAGATTCCTCATCAGTACAATTAAGTATTCCAGAATATTCATACTTCACAATGTTGTCCACAGCTTGTCATGATCCAAACAATCAAAAACCTTTGTGTAGTCAATAAAGCACAGGTAAACATCTTTCTGATATTCTCTGCTTTCAGCCAAGATCCATCAGAAGACAGTGTTGTACCGCATGATTGACCTGGATATGTTCTTTTTGACAATGAATGCAACACCATTCCTCTCAATGTGTCATTCCCCACCTAGGTGCATAGGACTCTAATGCTGGGATTGGTTAGTTTTGTCATCATGCTAGGTTTAAAAAGAGCCATATTAGAAGCAGGAACAGATGGTTCCAGTACAATCAACAAAGTAGAGAATGAGTGGAGAGTGCGGTCCCTACCTAGAAAAATGATTACAGTAGCGGTCTTGATAAAGGTGGTGGCAGGAGAGACAGTGCAGCTGTGAGCTTCTAGACCTATAGACCTTTTAAACCTAAGTGCCTACAGATAGGAGGCTGACTTGCAAAATGTGCTCTTTAGCTCACTTACTGAGTGGCTAAAAGAGCTTTGTAACATTTGCCCAAGCAGAGTTGAGGCCAAGAGAGCCCCCAAAGACAAGAGCACATTGTGTTTGCAGTACGGCAGAGAAGAGGTGTTCCTGATTGGAAACTGCTGCAACCTCAGTGGTTTCTGATGCTGAGCTGTACCCTGTTCATTTCCCTTATTAGGGTTATTAACCCCATAATCATGAGTATTATTATGAATTTGATGTGGCTACTGCATGTTGTTGTTGTTGTTGTTAAGTGCCGTCGAGTCGGTTCTGACCCATAGCGACCCTGTACAGGGTTTCCGAGGGTGTAAATCCTCACGGGAGTAGAAAGCCTCATCTTTCTCCCGCGGAGCGGCTGGTAGTTTCGAACCGCTGACCTTAAGGTTCGCAGCCCG
>NW_006426011.1:0-1140 GCF_000296735.1 Chrysochloris asiatica | reverse complement strand
ATTTGTATGTTCTTCTGACAGACCATGATACTTTTGATAATCTCCTCCAACATCATAACTGAAATGCATCAATTCTTTTATGGTCTTTCTTATTCATACATTATCCAACTTTCACATACATATGTTGTTGTTGTTAAGTGCTATTGAGTTGGTTCTGATCCATAGTGACCCTGTATAGAGTCTCCACGAGCAGCTGGTGAGCTTGAACCACATACCTTGCAGTTCAAACGGCTTTGTAGTCTGGTGCCTCATCTTTCTCCTGAGGAGGGGCTTACAGGCTCAAACCTTGGACCTTGTGGTTTGCAAACCAGTGCTTATTGTATGAAGCCACTGCTCTCTGCAAAATTATATTATTATGGAGAAATATTATATTTTTTGTTTTTAGGTGCTGTTGAGTCAGTTCTGACTCATAGTAACCTCATGAACAACAGAACAAAACACTGCCTAGTCCTGCAACAACCTCACAATCACTGTTATGATTGAGCTCATTGCTGCTGTCACTGTGCCAATTCATCTCATTGGGATCTCCCTCCTTTGTGCTGACTCTCCACTTCATCAAGCACGATGTCCTTCTCCAGGGACTGCTCCCTCCTGATAATATGTTCAGAGTATGAGAGGTGAAGTCTGGCCATCCTGGCTTCTAAGGAGCATTTTGGCTGTTCTTCTTCCACCACAGATTTGTCCGTTCTTCTGGCAATCCATGATACTTTTAACATTCTTCCCAAATGCATCTTTTATACTCCTATACATCTTTTAATACTCTTTAACACCATAACTCAAATGCATCAATTCTACACTCTTTCTTATTCAGTGTCCAACTTTCACATGAATATGAGGCTATTGGAAATACCATGGTTTGGGTCAGGTGCACCTTAGCCCTCAAACTGACACCTTTCTTCTTGAACACTTTAAAGGTGTCTTGACTGTTGCTTCCATGTGTGTTGATTGTGAATTCATACACATTGTGTGGATCTGTGATAACCTCAATCTTTTCTCCATTTATCATGTTGTTATTTATTGATCCAGTGGTGAGGATTTTGTTTTCTTTACAATGAGGTACAACCCATACTGAAGACTGTGTGGTCTTTGGTTATATATTAGGGGCAGTGGGCTTAGGTTAATGGAGAAGGAATTCAGAAA
>NW_006426010.1:0-1222 GCF_000296735.1 Chrysochloris asiatica | reverse complement strand
AGCAAGGTTTAATCAAAACAGAGATTTCTGAGGAGATCTGCTGGGCCCATTAAACTCAAGGAAAAGAGGTTAGCTCAGAGGGCTAAAGAGACTTTCTATGAGATTCCAAAGGGTAATTCTGCAGGACACAGGACAATCATGGGAGCTTACCAGGAAGACATTTTTAGAAAATTGAAAACTGTACTGGTGAGAAAAAGACCATGAAAGTTGTGCCAGGGAATATGTTTCCATTAAGACAATGCATCTGCTTCTTTGTCAGTGGTAGCAAGGGCTAGAAGAATGTAGTTGGAAACCTTATTCCATCAACCTACAACCCTGATCTCTCCCCTTGAGTTCTTTTTGTTCCCAGAAATCAAAAGAGTGATAAAAAGGAACACAATTTGAATCCCTCACGGATACTAAAACTGCTATCTTGATGTGGTGTAAAGAGAGGAGGACAGAATTCTTAGGGGAAGGGTTAGTGATCTGGAAAGAGCACCTGCAGAAGTATGCAGACTGAGATGGAGGTTATGTCAAGAAACAATAGCTTCACATTTTGATGTTTTATTTGATAAAGATTTTTACAAATTTATAGCAACTTTTTCTACTTATCTTCATAGGAAACAAAGGCAATAAAATTAGACTGATTGCTAGAACATAATAAAGTCCAGAAAAAGACCCATGCATATGTGAAAAAAATGTTTATAATTAAGGTGACATTTAAAATCTATGAAGGAAGGGTGGCTTCTGCAACAAGTTGTGTGAGATAATTGACTATCAACTGAAAGGAAAACTGTTAGATTGAACCTCCTATCCCATCATACCAAGTACAGATGATACAAATAGTAAATATTTACAGGAAAAATACAAGTATTTTAAAGGTTTTTTAAACTATCATTTTTATAATATTAACGTAGAGAATGGCTTTCTAAAGAAGATACAGAAATCATAAAAGACATAGATTTGTTCACATGAAATAAAGATTTCTGTTAAAAGAAATACTATAATCAAAGTTAAAAGGAAACCTACAGAGAACAAACAAGATGGCGGATTGGGTGGACATGTAGTACAGAGCTCCAACAACAACAACACAGAATACCCAACCAAGCAGGTTCAGGGGATAGTCCCAGAACTCTGAACCACATATAAAGGAATACTTAGAAAGTTGGAAGGCTCACAGCTGGGGAAATTTGTGGCAGAAGCAAGAAATCTATTGCTTTCTAGTCCGGGATGCTTGGCTGCT
>NW_006426009.1:0-1166 GCF_000296735.1 Chrysochloris asiatica | reverse complement strand
TCAGCCGCCGCGTGACCGTTGGAATCCTGACCCTCCACCTTACCAAACATGATATCCTTCTCTAGCGACTGGTCCCTCCTGACAATATGTCTGAAGTATGAGAGACGAAGTTTGGCCATCTTGGCCTCCAAGAGGCCCTCTGGCTACACTTCTTCCAACACAAATCTGTTGGTCCTTTTGGCAGCCCATGGCCCTTTCAATATTCTCCTCCAACACCACAGGTGAATAGAGACCAATTATTGTGCCTTGGATAACTGATTTTAAGCTTGTAAGACCCCAGGCATCACACAACAAACTAGGAAGTGAAACAGAAGCACTTAAACATGTTATTAGGCCAATTGACTCGGATGTCCCATGAAACCATGACTCTAAACCTCCAAACCAAGAAACAAAGTCCCCGTGATGTGTCTGGTTGTACAAAGCAGACTTAGCAGGTATTCTTTAACTCGTCTTCTTCCCTGCTGCTAACAGATCACACAACTTTTGCCAAACCTACGTTTTACAGATATGCAACTTACTGACAGCAATTACAATAATTGGCGATACAGCCCTACCCTTAAAGCAATTTTTCCATCACTGTTAACCCCAGTTCTCTCCTCCCTTCCGCCCTGGTAACCACTAATAAGCCCTGATCTCTATACATGTCCTTTCTTATCTTTTTATGTAGGTGAGGTCACACAGAATTTGTTCCCTGGATATTGACTTCTTTCACTCAGCACAGCTGCCAGCTCCATCTATATGTATCAGGAATCCTGAGTAGTCTTCCACTGTATGTACGTGCCACATTTGATTTATCCATTCATCTGATGATGGGGATTTACGGTGTTCTACCTTTTGGCTACTGTGAAAAGCGCTGGAATGAGCATTAGTAGACGTTTCCTGTTGATTCTCTGCTTCAAGTCTTTTGGGCATATGTACACCTAGCAGAGGAATTTGATAAGGCTTTTTTTATGAAACATTTTATTGTGACTTGACGTTTAATTTCTTGACTACTACAAGAATTCAACAACCAAAAAAATAAATAAAACTTTGCAAAAAACCATGTGGCAAATTAGAGAGATGCAAATCAAAACAACAATGCGATATCATCTCACACCAACAATAACAGCAAAGATGAAAAATGGAGAAGACAATAAATGCTGGCGGGGATGTGGAGAGAATGGGAC
>NW_006426008.1:0-1164 GCF_000296735.1 Chrysochloris asiatica | reverse complement strand
ATAGTCACCAAAGGGGGAAAAAAAAAAAAAGATCAGAGCAGAAATAAATGAGATAGAAAACAGAAAAACTATAGAAAGAATCAGCAGGACAAGAAGCTGGTTCTTTGAAAGGATTAATAAAATTGACAAACCATTGGCAAACCTAACAAAAGAAAGGAGGGAGAAGACACAAATAACATGCATTAGAAACCACGTTAGTGATGTCACAATGGAACCAAAGGAAATCAAAAGCATAATGACAGAATACTATGAAGAGTTATACTCCAACAAATTTGAAAACTTAGAAGAGATGGATACATTTTTAGAAAAACACGACCTACCTAAACTCACACAGGGTGAAGTAGAAGATTTGAACAGAACCATAACAATAGAAGAAATTGATCAGGTCATCAAAAAACTCCCAAGCAAAAGAAGTCCAGGTCCAGATGATTTCACTGGTGAGTTCTACCAGACATTCAGGGAAGAGTTGTCACCAATTCTACTCAAATTATTTCAGAATATAGAGGAGGATGGAAAACGTCCTAATACATTTTATGAAGCAAGCATAACCCTCATTCCAACACCAAGGAAGGACATCACTAAAAAAGAAAATTATAGACCAATATCCCTCATGAACATAGATGCAAAAATTCTGAACAAAATCCTAGCCAACAGAATCCAGCAGCACATCAAAAAATAATACATCATGGCAGCGTGTGATTCATATCAGGGAGGCAAGGATGGTTCAACATTAGAAAAATAATCAATATAATCCACCATATAAACAAGAAGCAAGAAACAACAACAACAACAACAACACAGGATCATATCGATTGATGCAGAAAAAAGCATTTGACAAAATCCTACCTCCATTCTTGATAAAAATGCTCAACAAAGTAGGAATTGAAGTGAACCTCACCATAATCAAGAGCATATATATATATACAAAACAAACAGTCTACATTATCTCAATGGAGAGAAACTAAAAGCCTTCCCTCTGCTAACAGGAACCAGACAAGGATGCCCTTTTTCTCCACTCTTATTCAATATTGTGCTGGAAGTCTTAGCCAGAGCTATATGGCAAGATAGGGAAATCAAGGGCATCCAAATTGGCAAACAGGAAGTAAAACTCTCTCTATTTGCAGAAGATATGATCCTATGTATAGAAAATCCCAAAGACTCATT
>NW_006426007.1:0-1186 GCF_000296735.1 Chrysochloris asiatica | reverse complement strand
GGTAGTTTCGAACTGCCGATCTTGAGATTAGCAGCCTGATTCATAACCACTATGCTACCAGAGCTCCTACATGATATGTGTTTATAAAAATGAACTTACTAAACATATGTATTTTATAATTAATTGACATGTTTGGACACATTTCCAGATAATATATGTACATTTTTCTCACTCTTCTTACCAGTCACAGACTATTTCATTTCATGTATATGCAACATTTGTTAGCCAATCCCTAGCCAGGCTAAGGCATGTGTACTACACTAGAAGTAATGCTGTTGTTATGTGCCATCAAGTTGGTTCTGACTCATAGCTACCCTCTATAGGGTTTCCGAGGAGTGACTAGTGGGTTTGAATTGCTAAACTTTTGATTAGCAGTCCAGTGTTGATCCTACAGCGCCACACCAAGACTTTGAAGTAATAGTTTATTGTTGTTAGGTGCCATTGAGTCAGTACTGACTCATAGCAACCCTATATACAACAGAATAAAACACTGCCCGATCCTGGGCCAACCTCACAATTGTTGCCACACTTGAGCCCCTTGATGCTGCCACTTTGCCGATCCATCTCACTGGGGGGGTCTTCCTCTTTTTCTCTGACCCTCCACCTTACCTAACATGATATCCTTCTCCAGTGACTGGTCCCTCCTGACAATATGTCCAAAGTATGAGAGACAAAGTTTGACCATCGTGGCCTCCAAGGAGCACTCTGGCTGCATTTCTTCCAACACAGGTCTGTTTGTTCTTTGGGCAGCCGATGGCACTTTCAATATTCTCTTCCAACACCATAACTCAAATGCATCAATTTTTCTACCATCTTCCTCATTCACTGTGCAACTTTCGCATGCATATGAGGTTTTTGAAAATACCATGGTTTGGGTCAGGTGCACCTTACTCCTCAAGCTGACAGCTTTGTTCTTCAATACTTTAAAAAGGTCTTATGCAGCAGATTTGCTTAATGCAATACGTCATTTGATTTCTTGACTGCTGCTTCCAGGAGTGTTGATAGTTGATCCAAGAAGAATGAAGTCCTTGACAACTTCAATCGTTTCTCTGTTGATAAGACTGTTGTTTATTGGTCCAGTGGTGAGGATTTTTGTTTTCTTTATATTGATTGAGATGCTATCCATATCGAAGGCTGTACTCTTTGATCATCATCAGTAAATATTTTAAGTCCTCTTCACTTTCAG
>NW_006426006.1:0-1223 GCF_000296735.1 Chrysochloris asiatica | reverse complement strand
TATTAATTTTTCCTAAAATACTAGAATTTAAGGATAGATAACTCTGGTAGCGTAGTGGTTATGAATCGGGCTGCGAACCTTAAGGTCAGCAGTTCAAAACTACCAGCCGCTCCGCGGGAGAAAGATGAGGCTTTCTACTCCCGTAAAGGATTTACACCCTCGGAAACCCTGTACAGGGTCGCTATGGGTCGGACCCGACTCGATGGCACTCAACAACAACAACAACAATATCTCAAAATTAATTGACTCAAGATACAGTCTAATCCTGTAGATTGCATCTGGCCTCATTAACATCAGAGAAGTGAGGATTTACAAGTAGTTTTCCTATATCAGATCTGGATTGATCACCTCAGGGGTGTGGGGGTGACGATTACATCATTGCAGAACTGCCAGACCACTGAGAATCCTAGTTCAGCCAAATTGAAACACAATTTGGGGGACAGAACTCAATCCATGACAGGGATGTGTATTTAAGTTCTGCATATGAATTTTAACATATTTTGAAATAGAAACACAGACGCCAGCTAGAAAAATGAAAGCACAGAAGATCATAAGGGAAAAAAAAGGCTCCGATCCCACTATACTGAGATAACCAGTGTGAACATGTTGCTGAAGCATTCTTTTGATCATTTTCCCATACATGTATTGGTTGAATTGTAAGTATTATTGGTCAGAAATCCCTTGCTTTGGAGATGGGAAGTAAATTTCTGACAGTGAATAGATGTCAAAAAAAATTAGAACTTGTGACTTCTGAGAATCCAGGAGAGGTTGTATGTATCTCTGACACCTTGTGGTAAAACTGACACCAAAAGGGAGAAACTATAAAGAGTTTACATTCTCAAACAAGGAGTTTGATTGAATGGAGCAGAGGGAATCAAAACACAAGGTACTGCTGCCTTAAAATTCAAATGCTGCCTTAGATGTATGTGAATCTTTCAAGAGTCCTGTTGTTGTTGTTAGGTGCCATCGAGTCGTTATTAACTCATAGCAATCCTACGTACAACAGAATGAAGCACTGCCCGGTCCTGGGTAACCTCACAATTGTTGCCACAGTTGAGCCCCATTGATAATGCCACATGGCCAATCCATCTCACTGGGAATCTTCCTCTTTCTTTCTTACCCTCCATCCTACCAAAGATGATATCCTTCTCCAGCGACTGGTCCCTCCTGACAGTAAGTCCGAAGTGTGAGAGATGAAGTTTGGTCATCCTGGCTTCTAAGGA
>NW_006426005.1:0-1195 GCF_000296735.1 Chrysochloris asiatica | reverse complement strand
CCATATTGCTTTCCAGATAGGTTGGACCATTTTTCAGTCTCACCAGCAATTCAGGAGGGTCCCTGTATCTCCACATCCTCGCTAGCATTTATCGTCCTCTTTTTTTTAATCTTTGCTGTTATTGCTGATGTGAGATGATATCTCATTGTTCTTTTGATTTGCATCTCTCTAATAGTTAGTGATTGTGAACATTTCTTCATATGTTTGTTGGGCTGCCTGGATCTCCTTCTTGGTGAAGTGTCTGTTCATGTCCTGTGCCCATTTTTTAATTGGGTTATTTGTCTTTTTCTTGTAGAGGTGTTGTAGTTTCTTATATATTTTAGAAATAAGTCCCTTGTCTGATACGTCATTGCAAAAGATTTTTTTTTTTTTTCCATTCTGGGGGTTCCCTTTTTACTCTTCTAGTGAAGTCTTTTGATGCACATAAGTATTAAATTTTTATTATGTCCCAGTAATCTACTTTGTCTACTTTTGTTTGTGTAGTTTTTTGTAATGTTTTATAGTCTGTGCATGCCCTGAATAAAAGACCTCACATTTGTCCCTATTTTTTCATTGATGGCCTTCATAATTCTTGGATTCACATTTAGGTCTTTAATTCATGTTGAGTTGGTTTGTGTATAAGGTGTGAGGTGAAGGTCTTGTTTCAATCTTTTGCATATTTTTTTCCAGTTCTGCCAGCACCATCTGTTGAAGAGACTAACACGTACCTATGTAATATATAGGTGTTTTGTCAAATATCAGTTGGCTGTATGTAGGTGGGTTAATTTCTGGGTTGTCGATTCTGTTCCATTGATTTATGTATCTTTCATTGTATAAGTACCAGGCTGTTTGGACCACTGTAGCCATGTAGCAAATTTTGAAGTCAGGGAGTGAGAGGCCTCCAATCTTCTTCTTCTTCTTGAGCATTGCTTTGCTTATCCTGAGTCTCTTTCCTTTCCATATAAAGTTTGTAATTGTTTTTTCATCTTTTTGAAGAATGAAGTTGGAATCTGGATTTGGATTGCATAATATGTGTAAATTGTTTTGGGCCGTATTGACATTTTCACAATGTTAAGTTTTCCTATCCAGGAGCATGGTACATTCTTCCTTTTTTTGTAAGTCCCTTTTGGTTTCTTGTAGTAGTGTTTTGTAGTTTTCTTTGTATAAGTCCTTTGTTTCTCTGGTTACATTTATTCCTAGATATTTCATCCTTTGG
>NW_006426004.1:0-1200 GCF_000296735.1 Chrysochloris asiatica | reverse complement strand
ACGATAAGCACTGGGCTGCAAACCACAAAGTCTGAGGTTCGAACTCACCAGCCAATCCTTGGGAGAAAGTTAAAACTTTCTATTCCTACAAAGATTTAAAAGTCTTGGAAACTATACAGGGGTGCTATGAGTCAGAACTGACTCAAAGGCACTTAACAACAACAAATATAATAAAAATCCTTAAACCGGACCAATAAACAACATCAGGAAAATGGAGGAAAATTGAAGTTGTCAAAGATTACATTTTACATGCATCCACAATCGACGCTCATAGAAGCAGCAGTCAAGAACTCAAATGACGTATTGCACTAGGCAAATCAGCTGCAAAAAACATTCAAGTGAATGTTGGACAATTAATAAGAAAGGCTAAAGAAGACTGATGCCTTTGAATTATGGTGTTAGCAAAGAATATTAAATGTGCCAAACAGACTGCTAGAACAACAAACAAATCTGCCTTAGAAGAAGTACAACCAGAGTATATACCCCTTCAAAACAAGGGTGGCAAGAGAGTTGGTCTCATGTACTTGGGACAATATCAGGAGGCACCATGATGTTTGGGTCTGTGAAGAGGAAGATCCTCAACAAGATGGATTGATACAGTGGCTTCAACAATGGACTCAAGCATAGAAACCTTAGTGAGAATGGCACGGGACCAGGCAGGAATTCATTCTGTTGTGCATAGTTGTGCTCACTAGACAGCACCAAACAACAATATCACAATTTGCAGATGAGGCCTTCGTTAGCTGCCTCAGATGACATAACTAAGAACAGATAAAGTCAGAATTCAAGACCAATTTTTCTAGGTTTCAAAACCGTATCCACCCATAGTCACCATTCTAAACACTTGGAGAAAGGGGTGTAGGAGAACATTTGTCCCTGGAACAACCCTAGAGAAGCTACACAAGCTCAGCATCTGGCAGACTGGGCCCTCCAGGCCCCAGACCCTGCCCCAGTCCAGGGCAGTTATATCAGGTTGACACATGACTCTGATTTACAGGTTGTTGTTGTTGTTGTTAGGTACCATCGAATCGGTACTGACCCATAGCAACCTTATGCACAGCAGAACAAAACACTGCCTGATCCTGGGCCAACCTCACCTCTGTTGCCATGCTTGAGTCCATTGATGCTGCCACTTAGCCAATCCATCGTGTTGGGGGTCTTCCTCTTTTTCTCTGACCCTCCACCTTACCAAACATGATA
>NW_006426003.1:0-1166 GCF_000296735.1 Chrysochloris asiatica | reverse complement strand
CAGTCTAGGAGTGGAGGGCCCTGGGAACATCAAGGTAGAAGAGTGGAGAGCTGGGCCCCACCCAGAGAAGCAGTGAGGTCTGAGATGGAGACAGAGAGGATGGCTTGAAGAAATGGAGTGACTGGGGAGTTGAGATCCAGAGAGGGAAAAGGGCTGTGAGATGAAGACCGTGGGGGCGGGGGCATGCAAGGTATACCCTTTCGTTGGGAGATGATGCATGGATGGGATGGTAACTATGGCAATGAAATGATGTATGATAGAATGAATGTAAAACCAATGTTTCCCCATGTAAACTATCACTCAATACACACTAAAACATTTATTAAAAAAAAAAAATAAAAAAAGAAGATGGAAGGAATACAGAGTCAGTGTACTAAAAATAAATGGTCAATGTTCAAGCACTTGAAGAAGTAGCATGTAATCAAGAGCCAATGATATTGAACTTCCAGTTTGGGCAGAGGACAGTCTCTGTGGGGGAGGGGCTGAAAATCCAGAGAAGCTGCTTTAACGGAACAGCACCAGAGCACTTAATCTAACATAAGGTGCGGGGCGTCAGTTTTCTGCACCCGCTGGTGGTAAAATCATGGTATAAAAGAAAATATTGCAATTTAGAAATCGGTGGAGACACAGGACTCCCTCTGTGGCCACTCCACCTGGGCAGAGTTCAGAGGGTGGGGCTACAGCCAGACTGTCACAATGAACCTGCACTAAAAGTGGTGCAATGATATTTGCAAAAGGAGGTGTGGGGGAATTCTATACATTTTTCCTCCTCTTCCCTGTCACGCCTTCTTTGTCCAGCCCAGGCACCTTCAGGCAGGTGGGTGCACACCCCCAAAAAAGTCCAATGTTGAGCCCACAGTTTTCCCACAGCACAGAGAGAAAGAGCCCCATCATTACCAAGGGCAAATTCTTTGGCTGCTGCTTATGACTTCTGCCTCTGGGTCCCAGCCCTAACGTTAACTTGTGTGGGACACTTTACTCCTGCCTATCCAGCAAGAAAAGTCAGGTTTGGCCTGACAGATAAACCACAGGAACAATCTGTAAAACCCCAACATAAAAGGATGCAACTAATTCAAGAATTACGCTGTGCACACGCAGATACCTAACTGACCTTCAGAGACAAAAATAATAGATGAACTTTCTTCCATTAACTTCTCAATATCTAT
>NW_006426002.1:0-1223 GCF_000296735.1 Chrysochloris asiatica | reverse complement strand
AGCACTCTGGCTGCACTTCTTCAAACACAGATCTGTTGGTTCCTTTGGCAGCCCATGGCACTTTCAATAGTCTCCTCCAACACTGTAATGCAAAAGCATCAATTCTTCTACAGTTTTCCTTATTCATTGTCCAGGTTTCACATGCATATGAGGTTATTGAAAATACCATGGCTTGGGTCATGCGCACGTTAGTCCTCAAGCTGACATCTTTGCTCTTCAACACTTTAAAAAGGTCTTTTGCAGCATATTTGCCTAATGCAGTACATTATTTGATTTCTTGGCTGCTGCTTCCATGAATGTTGAGAGTTGATCGAAGAAGAATGAACTCCTTGACAACGTCAATCTTTTCTTTGTTGAAAAGAATGTTGTTTATTGGTCCAGTAGTGAGGAGTTTTGTTTTGTCTACATTGAGACGCAATCCGTACTGAAGGCTGTGCTCTTTGATATTCATAAGATATATTATAAGTCCTCTTCACTTTCAGCAAGCAAGGTTATATCATCTGCATACCGCAGGTTGTTAATGAGTTTTCCTCCAAACCTGATGCCACGTTTTTCTTCATATAACCCAGTTTTTAGGATTATTTGCTCAGCATACAATTGAATAAGTTGAATAGGTTGAATAAATACGGTAAAAGAATACAACCTTGTTTCACACCTTTCTTAATTTTAAACCATTCAGTGTTCCCATGTTCTGTTTGAACAACTTCCTTTTGGTCCATGTACAGATTCCTCATGAGCACAATTAAGTGTTCAGGAATACTCATACTTCGCAATGTTGTCCATGGCTTGTCATGATCCACACTATCGAAAGATTTTGCTTAGTTAATATAGCACAGGTAAACATCTTTCTGGTATTCTCTGCTATCGGCCAAGATCCAACGGACATCAGCAATGATATCCCTTGTTCCATGGCCTCTTCTGAATCCTGCTTGAACCTCTGGAAGTTCTCTGTCAATGGTTGCTTGCAGCCATTTCTGTATTACCTTTAGTGAAACTTTAATAACATGGGATGTCAAAGATATTGTCTGATGGTTTCCACATTCTGTTGGGTCACCTCTCTTGGGAATGGGCACAAATATGGACCTCTTCCAATCAGTCAGCCAGATAGTTGCCTTGCAAATTTCTTGGCAGAGATGAGTGAGTACCTCCTGTGCCACCTCAATTTCTTGAAATATTTCAATTTTTATTCCATCAATTCCTGGTGCCTTCTTCTTTGCCAATTT
>NW_006426001.1:0-1220 GCF_000296735.1 Chrysochloris asiatica | reverse complement strand
CCTCTAAAAATACACATGTTGGACTCATCAGCCATGTAGCCAGTTCTCTCTGTATGAACATGTTGGACTCATCTGCCTTATAGCTAGTCCTCTTTATATACACATGTTGAACTTATCTGTCATGTAGCTGACTCTCAGTATTTGGACATGTTGGACTCATATGCCATGTACCTATTACTCTGTACATGGACATGTTGGATTACATTGCCATGTAGCTAGCTCTCTGTAGAAGGACATTTTGGACTCAGCTGCCATGTAACTAGCTCTCCTTGCATGGATATGTTGTACTGTTATGTCATGTAGATAGCTCTCTTTATATGAACATTTTGAACTTGTCTGCCATGTAGCTAGCTCTCTGTATATCGACATCTTGGACTTATTAGTCTTGTATACAGCACTCTGTCTATGAACATGTTGGACTCATCTGCCTTGTAGCTAGTCCTTTAAATATACACATGTTTGACTCATCTGCTATGTAGCTAACTCTCAGTATATGGACATGTTTGACTCATCTGCCATGTAGCTAGTACTCTGTACATGGAAATGTTGCACTGCTCTGCCATGTAGCTAGCTCTCTCTGTATAGGTAGCTCTCTGTATATGAACATATTGAACTTGTCTGAATTGCAGCTAGCTCTGTGTATATGGACATGTTAGACTCATCACCCATGTAGCCAGCTCTCTGTGTATGAACATGTTGGACTCATCAGCCTTGTAGCTAGTCCTCTATATATACACATGTTACACTCATCTGCCATGTAGCTATCTCTCAGCATATGAACATGTTGGACTCATCTGCTATGTAGCTTGATCTCTGTATATGGACATGTTGGACTCATCTGCCATGTAGCTAGAACTCTGTATATTGAAATAGTGCACTCCTCTGCCATTTAGCTAGCTCTCTGTATGAGGACAATTGGACTCGTCTGCCATGTAGCTAGCTCTTGGTACATGGATATGTTGGACTGATCCACTACGTAGGTAACTGTCTATATATGAACATATTGGACTTGTATTGCATGTAGCTAGCTCTCTGTTTATGGACATTTTGGATTCGTCTGCTATGTAGCTAGCTCTCTGTACATGGATATGTTTGATTGATATGCCAAGAAGGTAGCTCTCTGTGCATGGATATTTTCAACTGATCTGCCATATAGGTAGCTCTCAGTATATGGATATGTTGTACATATATGCCATGTAGCTAGAACTCTGTATATGGAA
>NW_006426000.1:0-1223 GCF_000296735.1 Chrysochloris asiatica | reverse complement strand
TGACTGGTAGATAGAACTCTGTATATGGAAATGGTTAACTACCCTGCCATATAGCTAGCTCTCTGTAAATGGACATTTTGGACTCCTCTGCCATGAAGCTAGTACCCTTTATAAAGACTTATTGGACTTCTCTGCCATGTAGCTAGCTCTCAGTATATGGACACGTGGGACATATGTGCCATGTAGCTACAACGCTGTATATGGAAATCTTTCACTACTCTGACGTAGAGCCTGATCTTTGTATATAGACAAGTTGGACTCATCTGGCTTATAGCTATAAATCTGTATATGGATATGTTGTACTACAGTGCCATATAGCTATCTCTCTGTATAAGGACATTTTGGTCTCGTCTGCCATGTAGGTAGCTCTCTGTACATGGATATGTTGGAGTGATCTGCAAAGTAGGTACCTCTCTGTATATGAACATATTGGACTTTTCTGCCATGTGGCTAGTTCTGTGTATTTGGACATGATGGACTCATCTGCCATGTAACTAGTAACCTGTATATGGACATATTAGATTACTCTGTAATGTAGCTAGCTCGCAATATATGCATTTGGTGGACACATCTGCCATGTAGCTAGAACTCTGTATATGCAAATGTTACACTACCCTGCCATGTAGTATATGAACATATTGGACTTGTCTGCAATGAAGCTAGCTCTTACTATACGGACATGTTGAACTCATCTGCCATGTCGCTCGTACCCTGTATATGGATATGTTGGACTACTCTGTCATGTAGTTAGCTCTCAGTATATGTACACGTTGGATTCATCTGCCATGTATCTAGCTCTCTGTACATGGATATGTTGGACTGATCTGCCAAGTAGGTAGCTCTTTGTATATGAACATATTGGATTTGTCTGCCATGTAGCTGGTTCTCAGTATATGGATATGCTTGACTCATTTACCATGTACCTAGTACCCTGTATATGGACATGTTGCACACATCTGCCATGTAACTAGAACTCTGTATATGCAAATGTTGTACTACCCTGCCATGTAGCTAGCTCTCTGTATATGGACATTTTGGACTCATCTGCCATGTAGCTAGCTCTCTGTACATGGATATGTTGGACTGAACTGCCAAGGAGTTAGCTATTAGTATATGAATATATTGGATTTGTGTGCCATGTAGCTAGCTCTCAGTATATGAGCATGATGGACTCATCTACCCTGTAGCTAGTACCCTGTATATGGACATGTTGCAATACTCTA
>NW_006425999.1:0-1223 GCF_000296735.1 Chrysochloris asiatica | reverse complement strand
TTTTTTTTTTTTATAATTTTGAGTTTTGTTCTGCATTGTCTCCCATTCTATTGTGTTGTTGTTAAGTGCCATAGATTCGGTTCCTACCATAGCAACCTTGTACAGAGTTTCCAAGGAGCAGCTGGTGAGCTTGAACTGCCGACCTTGCAGTTCAAACGGCTTTGCAGTCTGGTGCATTAACCCACAGCGCCACACCAGGACTCCTTCCCACTCTGTTAGGGACCTTCTAATGTAATCCTTTTCAGAGCTGTTTGTAGTGGTAGCCAGGCACTATCTAGTTCTGGTCTTAGAGTCATGGAGACTCATACTCATGTGTTCCATTAGTCCACTGGAGTAATTGATTTCAAGAATATTCCTTTTCCATAACTCTTGTCCATTCCATGCATGGAGAGACCATTCATATACTTTTAAAATCCCAGTTGTTACTCAATAAAGTAAGATGCAGAACATTGTCTTTGGGGACTATGTTATGCTAATTGACCATGATGTCTCCTAAGACTATTGTGCCTTGAGACCCTAGGCCCACAAAATCGTTGCTTCAAAGTATTTGGTAACATCCAGAAATTTTTCATCATTTTGTCCTCTGTATGCTCCACCACATTCATAGGGATGTTTGCAGCAAAGGTAAATTATATACCCATATACACTCATATTCTGTCAATTCCTTATATGTTTGTGGGTATACTGAATCTCATACCCATACTTGTTCAGCCTGTGTATCTATCCATGTATCTACTTGTAGAACATTGTTGTTGCAAGATTTTGTATATAACAGTGTTTACTTTTATTGGACAAAATACTGAATGATGCAGAAAACATAAAAAAAAAAAAAAGGAAGGATTATAAAAAGTCACTGTACCAAAAATAAATGGTCAATGTTCAGCCATTTCAAGAGGTAGCATATGATCAAGAGCTAATGCCAGGGAAGGAAGGAATAGATTGTGCACTGAAGGCACTGACAAGGAACACGGCTCTGGGAATTGATGGAATAAAAATAGAAATCTTTCAACAAAATGATGCAGCCCTGGAGGCACTCATCTATCTATGCCAAGAAATTGGGAAAACACCTGCTCAGCCAAATGATCTGTATCTGTGCTCATTTCAAAGAGAGGTGACTCAATGGAATGTGGAAGTCATCAGACAATATCATTATCACATGTTCTTATACTTTGAACATATAATATGGAGGAACCAGTGCCTGTAGAAGGACATCATGCTTGGTA
>NW_006425998.1:0-1223 GCF_000296735.1 Chrysochloris asiatica | reverse complement strand
AAATAAAAAGAACAGCTTTCAGTAACAATGGCACCTACCAAGAGTCAGACACCATGCAATGGACTAGGAACACAATGGCAAAGAGTCCTCAAAGATCTAACATGTTAGGGGACTAAGAAATGAATTCTATCATGTAACATGTCAGAGAGAGAAACAAAAGTAATTAGGAGAAGAAATGAAAGGAAAACAGAAATGGCAAAAAGTAAAAGTAAAATCTGAGTTCAAGGAATTTTGTAGCGTAAATTATTTTTGAAGACAACATATGAGAGCTAGATATAAAAACAACATCAAAGCAACTCAAGGGCAGCATTTTTGTGAATTGCTGCTTTTGTTTTTAAAATGCTTTTCAAAGAGTTAACTGCCAGCAATGAATCAGTTCTCTTTTGCAGCCTTAAACAAAGGAGTGATAGCAATTCTATTGTGGCCGTAGAACTGATGCTGCATTTTGCCCTTTACAGTCCCATATTCATAAAAGTGAAGGATGGATAATTCACAATAGAAATCACATCCATAGTATTTTCCTTTTTAATTTTAAAACTAAAACTTCTTTAAAAAGTAAAATCTCCACTGAATTAGTCTTAGAATAGAAACAAAATATAGTTCTACATTAATGAGAT
The DNA here is from genome assembly GCF_000296735.1 of Chrysochloris asiatica. NCBI lineage: Eukaryota > Metazoa > Chordata > Mammalia > Afrosoricida > Chrysochloridae > Chrysochloris > Chrysochloris asiatica. The sequence goes on along the minus strand of NW_006425998.1, from coordinate 606 downwards.
GAGAAAATTTCCTCATAACATCTTGAATCATCTGGGGTGAGATAACCCAGCCACAAAGGATTTAGTGTTCATGTATAATTCTTGGTACTCTGGGTATGAAGATTATATTCAATCAGCACGTAATTAGGAGAAGTAAACAGAAATGGCAAAAGGCCAAAGTAAAATCTGAGTTCAAGGGATCTTTGTAGTGTAAATTATTTTTGAAGACAACATATAAGAGCTGATAAAGACCCAGCATCAAAATATACCATCAAAGCCTTTCTTCCTGCTACTCAATCCTTAGCTCCCTTGCTGTCACTTACGATGATAGTTTCTCAAGAGACTAGAAATGAATTTATCATCCCTGCCTGAGGACTAAGGTGCGCCTGACCCAGGCCATGGTATTTTCAATAACCTCGTATGGATGCGAAAACTGTACAGTGAATAAGGAAGATCGTAGAAGAATTGATGCCTTTGAATTGTGGTGTTGGAGGAGAATACTAAAAGTGCCATGGGCTTCCAAAAGAACCAATAGATCGGTTTGGGAAGAAGTGCAGTCAGAGTGCTCCTTTGAGGCCAAGATGGCTAAACTTCGTCTCTCATACTTTGGACATATTGTCATGGGGG
>NW_006425997.1:0-1218 GCF_000296735.1 Chrysochloris asiatica | reverse complement strand
AAAGATTTACACCCTCGGAAACCCTGTACAGGGTCGCTATGGGTCGGACCCGACTCGATGGCACTTAACAACAACAACAACTATAATAGGAACGACAAATTGAAGAGAAATGGTGTTGAGTTCATCATCAAAAAGGGCATTTCAATATCTAACTTGAAACATCTATAAGAAAAACTGGTTAATATGACTATCATTCAAATTTACACACCAATCACTAATATTAAAATGAAATGTGCAAAGACCTAGAGTTAGAAAACCTAAAGAGAAGAACATGTTCAAGAGAAAATTTCAGAGTCTTTTGTGGTCAGCCACTCCACAGGAGAAAGATGAGGTTTTCTGCTCTTGAAAAGATTTACAGCCCTGGAAACCCTACACAGAGTCCCTGTGAGTTAGGACCTACTCCACGGTACTTAGCAACAATAACTTAGCAACAATAACTCAACGGTACTGAACCACAGCAGTAAACATATACAGAACAAGAGGCAGTCAGTCATTGGAAAAGAGCAAGGGGATCTTGATTGTTTGAAAATCTGCAAGGTTGTGTGTCAAGGTAGTATCTTTTCACCATACTTATTCAATCTATATGCTGAGCAAATAATCTGAGAAACTGGACTATATGAAGGAGAACTCAGCATCAGGATTGGAGTAAGGCTCATTAACAACCTGTTATATTCAAATGACACAACTTTGTTTGCTAAAAGCAAAGAAGACTTGAAGCCCTTACTGATGAAGAATATAGCCTTCAGTACGTATCGCAGCTCAATGTGAAGAAAATAAAACTCTTCACTACTGCCTCAATAAGCAACAGAATAAAAAACAAAAAAAAACAACATTGAAGTTGTCAAGGATTTCATTTTACTGAGATCCAGAATCATCAAGCATGGAAGCCACAGTCAAGAAATCAAATGATGTAACGAATTGGGCAAATCTACAAAAGACCTCTTTAAAGTGTAAAAGAGCAAATATGTCACTTTAAGAATTAAGGTGTACCTGTTCTAAGCCAGGCTATTTTCTATCCCCTCAATACATGTGAAAGCTGGACAGTAAATAAAGAAGATCCAAGAAGAATTGATACCTTTGAATTATTGTGTTGGCAAAGAATATTGAATACCCCAATACTGCCGGAAGAAGAAAAAATCTGTGTTGGAGGAAGTACAGCCAGAATTCTCCTTAGAAGTAAGGGTGAGACTTCATCTCATGGACTTTGGACATGTCATC
>NW_006425996.1:0-1170 GCF_000296735.1 Chrysochloris asiatica | reverse complement strand
ATATTTATTTATAATAAAATTGGACACTTGCCTTCTATGAGTATTTATACTCATATATCGATCAAAATCTTTTTCTACAGGAGTGGAGAGCACATATGTTCACTACTGTTTACAACAAAACTGGCTTTATTAGTTTAAGAACAGTTTTTGGTAAATATGCCTATTTTAAAATATTTTTTTAAATTTGACAAAATTCCTTTGGAGTTCCCTTAAGGACAGAATAATTTCTTTATACTAAAAACTTATGAAGATGTCCACGGGATCAATTCTTTTGTGCGGGAGCTAAAAGTCTACACCTTTATCTTCATGCCTATGGCCATACTGAAGAAGTTGGACTAAAGATGAATTTGGAGACTGATCTTCTGTAGCTAGAACTTAGTAACAGGATTCATCAATTATTGTTATTTAATTATAAATCTTACTTACTAGTAGTTGCATTTGCTTGCTTGGATTTTCAGAAATGTTTGTGCTTCACTTTATAAATCCTTTTCTTAAAAATTTTAATTTTATTTGGAGGAAAAATAGACACAGCTGATACACTTATTCAAAAATTTCTATATGTGCAATTCAGTGGCATTAGTTACAGTCTTCATGTTGTGTTATCATCCCCACTATCAGTCCCCATATTGTTTCATCAGTATTGGCTTAGACTCACTGCTTTATAAAACCACTTAACTGTGCTTATAGCTACTATCGTCAATTTCATCTGACACAATTTTATTTTTTGCACGTGTACAATGCTCAAGATGAACATTCTTTACTGATTCAGCTAAACTGTTATGTAGTTTTAAGATTACTTCAAAAATTTTCCCTGGAAAATAGATTCAGGGATTCCTCTAGATTCAAGGGGCCCAGTAAGTCTGGCTTGTATAAGTAATTTGAAATTCTGTTTCACATTACACTCCTCCTCTTTTTGATCACATTCATGGATTAAGTTATTGTTCAAAATATTCATCAAAAGTTGATCAAAATGGTAACGAGGTACCATACAGTTCTGCTTTCCTGGCAAAAAGTCAATTGTTCATGGTGTCTGCTAAACCTGAAGTCTAGTTCCTTTTCCAATTGTGGAGTCTCCATGTTCCTCTGATGCTCCTACTGAAACAAGACAAATTGTATTTACATCCCTGTCTTTATTAAGGACATTTGTTGTGTACCCAAATCATTACTTAA
>NW_006425995.1:0-1224 GCF_000296735.1 Chrysochloris asiatica | reverse complement strand
ATAATTTGTTATGTTCCACACAGTTGAATGCCTTTGCATAATCAATAAAACTCAAGGAAACATTTTTTGGATATGCTCTGGTTTCAGCTAAGAACTGCCTGCCATCAGCAGTGATATTCCTAGTTCAACATCCTCTTCTGAATCCAGCTTGAATGTCTGGTAGCTCTCTGCTGATGTACTGCAACAAGATGTTCAATTATCTTCAGCAAAATTTTACTTATATGTAATCTTAATGATACTGTTCAATAATGTCTGCATTTTATTGGGTCACTTTTCTTTGAAATGAACACAAATATGGATCTCTTCTAATAGTCTGGTCATGTAGCTGTCTTCCAGATTTCTTTTTTTTTTTTTTCCTTCCAGATTTCTTGGCATAGATTAGTGAGTGCTTCCAGCATTGCATCAGTTTAGTGAAACATTTCAATTGGTACACAGTCAATTTTTGGAGACTTGTATTTTACCAGTGCCTTCTTTGCAACTTGGACTTTTTCCTTCAATACTATTGATTCTTTTTTTTCCCCTCATAACCCTTGTTATTATAAAGGAGAACCCTCCACCTTGTGGTGGGCTTATTGGTAGGATTTCTGGTAGCGAGCAAGGGCATCTGGGCCCCCAAACTTCTTGGATTCACAGCAACAGGGATTGGTGATCAGCAGAGTCTGATCGTATTGGATGAGGGTGTCTTTGATCTCTTTCTTGGAAGCCTCATCCACATATTTCTGGTAATAGGCAACCAAGACTTTGGAGATAGACTGGCAGATTGCATAAATCTGGGCCACGTGGCTATCACCTTTCACATGAACACAGATGTCTACACCATTGAATCGCTCTTTGCCCAGAAGGAGAACAGGATCCAATAGCTTGTATTGTAACGTGCGTGGCTCAATCATCTCCAAGGGTCACCCGTTCCCTTTGATGAGGCCGTTGCCCTGTTTGCAGTGCGTCACTGCTGTGGCAGTTTTCTTGTGTCCGAAAACTTGCATGGACTGCAGTGGACCCTTGGACGACATGGCTGATGGTTTAGACGAGAGGTCCTAATACCATTGACTCTTTATCATATGTTACCTCCTACATCGTTCAATATTTTGCCCGTTGTTGTTGTTAAGTGACATAGCAACAGTAGGCATAACACTCCCCAGGCCTGCACCATCCTCACAATTGTTATGTTTGAGCCCATTGTTGCTGCCACTGTGCCAGTCCATCTTGTTAGGGGTCTTTCTCTTT
>NW_006425994.1:0-1223 GCF_000296735.1 Chrysochloris asiatica | reverse complement strand
TAAATTACATTTCCTTTAGTCTTTCTGAGTGAGGTCTCCATTCAGCGCTGAGGTCTAGTAATTAAGCTGTCCCAGGAGCTGCACGTTGAGTCCGGCATAGTCTACCATGTACATTGGCCACTGCACGAGTGAAATCTGGTTGGTTGATGCCACTGACTCTGGGTTTGAGGAGGACGAGGAGACAGAATTTCCTTAGGAAACCCGCTTCCGCTTGTGCTTGGGAATGTTGCTGTCTTTGGCTGGCACCTTGGTGTCATTGCAGATTTCTGTGAAAGGTTGGAGCTGGTTAATGATGACCATGTGCACATGTTCGCGGGCCTTCAGAATCTTCTCCAGCCGGTGGATGTCGTACGTGTTGGGGTTCCGGAAAGGGATGTCATCAGGTAAACCTGTGACTTAAACGGCATCCGGGCTGTCTTGGATCAGCTTGTAAGGGACCAGCACAGGCCGGTTCAGACCCACAGTGGAGTTGGTTCCATCAATTTGAAGTGTTCCATCCACAAGGGGTTTCCATGCATCTTATTTTCATAGCCTCACCCACAGGGTGTTGGTTCCATGCACCTTATTTGCGTAGCCCATCAAATCATTTTGTGGAAATTACAATAACCAGAAGGGACATATCAAAACAATTCAGTGTACCACATACAGACGACTTACTCTGCCCTAAAATTGCTGTGTGTTTCACCTATTCATCCCCTCACCAAATCCCTAGCAAGCACAGATCCTACTATATCTTTGCATATCTTGTTATCTCATTTGTTTTTATCACTGAAAACACCCCATTATATGGATGTACTGCAGTTTGTTTATTCATTCTCTTATTGAGGGAGGGACATCGTGGTTGCTTACAATTTGGGGCAGTTATGAATACAGCTATTATAAATAAATATTTGTGTGCCATTTTCTTGTGGGTATACCTTTCAACTCCTTTGGGTAGACACCTAGGAGCATGATTTCTGAATTGCATGGTAAACGTATGTTTAGCTTGGTAAGTGGTATCTTTTTAAGGGTGATGAAATTATTATAAGATTGACTGCCATGATTATTAACTAGTCTGTGAATATACTAAAAACCATTAAACTGTACACTTTTAAAGGGTTAATTGAATACTGTGCTAATATTGAAGTTCTGGTGTGGTGTTGTAGGATTAGCAGTGGCCTGCAAAACAAAAGTTCAGCAGTTCAAACCCACCAGCTACACCTTGGATACCCTATACAGGGTTT
>NW_006425993.1:0-1226 GCF_000296735.1 Chrysochloris asiatica | reverse complement strand
GGCTGGTGAACTTGAACTGCCTACCCTGTGGTTCAAACAGACTTTGTAGTCCGTAGCATTAACACACAGATCCATACTAGGACTCCTGAAACAGGTCTAATGTCTCATTAATTGCCTTCCTTACTACATCCAAATATAGAGTATAACATTCAGTCTTGAAATTACCCTGAGGTACAAAGGTTTAAAATAGACTTATTTTCTGAAGTTTTTCAAGACTTACGAGAAGGAAGTATACAAACACTGATTACCTAAAAGAGATGGGTTGACTAGAACAGAATATGTGAGGAAAGTGGGAATGGAAGACAAATTTGTTTAATTTCATGTTTGCTTCAGGTTAGGTATTGGTGTTGACTCACCTCCATTTGTTATACAGTTGGAATATACTAATGATCAGAACATATGAACACTCATGCATATAAACTGACGGGAGGGTCACTGGTAAACTATGTCAGAAAGCAGTATGTCATTGACTAGTAAAGTTTACCTTTCTTGTTACATCCTCCAATCTTGAAGTCAGACATGAATGTATAAATATCTTGTGACTCAGAAATTCCTGTCCTTTGGGAACAAGCAAAGAGAAGATCACATTGAATCTGAAAGTGTTGGGGAAGGCATGAAATGGCATCTTGTGTGGATTTAATGCCAATCCATTGATCACTATTTTAAATGCACTCAGATTTTCTATCATCTGCTTTAGAGTTAATCCTTTCTATATTTTGCTTGAGATATTCTTGCCACTTTGGAATGATAAATTTTCTGTCATATCTAAATAGTTTAAACTTTTCTATTTTCTATTTAAGTGTTTAATCTATCAAGGATTTAATTTTGTGTATGATAAAAGTCAAGATTCAATTTCTTGCTTTTTTTGTTCCAGACTGATATTTATTTCCCAGCAAAAACAATTTTAAAATGCATACTATCTTGATTGAATGGTAATGCCAGTTTTTTCATATATCCTGATGCATATGCATATGCATCCTGTCCCAGAAGGAGTACAACCAAAATGTTCCTTATGTATAAGGGTGATGATATTGGTCTCATGTATTTTGGACATGTTATCAGAAGAGACTAGTTCCTGGAAAAATATACTATGCTTGGTAAAGTAGAGGTCAGTGAAAAAGAGGAAGAACCTCAATGAGCTGGATTGACACAGTGGCTGTTACAATGGACTTGCAGGGCAGCTAATTATTTATTATGGCCCTTCTAGTCAAATTACTGCATTTTGT
>NW_006425992.1:0-1224 GCF_000296735.1 Chrysochloris asiatica | reverse complement strand
TCTACTCCTTTACCCTTTCGATAGATTGTCCATTTCTGAAATGTTTGTGTTAACCATCTGGATTTCTAATTGCAGGATTTATACTATTTCAAATTTGCATTTATTTTGTCTGTTTGCTCTTACAGTGTTTTCCTAAATTCTTGAAAAAAAATTTCTGTGTTCTTCTAGCTTTCCTTTATCTGTCAGTTCTTTGAAGGTATCATTTTTCAAAATTGTTCTTCAGTTATTTCCAATACCTTTTCTTCCACATAAACATTTTCTAGCTCTGCATCTTGAACATTTGCTTGAGTCATTCTCTCTTGTTTCTTTGTGTAAGCTAAAATTGTCTGTTGTCTACAGGACATTGTGACATTGTCATATTTCTATTTAATTGGTGATTGTATGTTGATGTGTTCTTAGACGCTCACCAGCTGTCTCCTGTGGGTGTAATTAGAGAATGGGAGGCGTGTACACTGTTCTCCTTTGACTTTTGTGTACCTCAGTTTACAGTGAGTTTGGCTGGTGTTAGCTTCTGGATATTCCTGACCAGATGGTATAGAAGCTGGCATTGGCTCTTACCTAGTGTGTGGAGCTGCAGAGGCTGGCTGTGACTGGGTTGTCTGAGCAAGGTTGTTATGTCCTGTAAGGTGGAAAGAGAAATCCCATTCCCACCCTGGCTCCACACAAGAAAACAAAACAGAATAAACAAACAAGGAATCAACAATGAAAAGAGAAGATAAATGTGTTAAATAAATAAAAACAGGCAGCAACCAGAAAAAAAATAATAGAATAATTCTAAGGACAAATGAAGGACAGGAAATGGAGCTAAAGAAGAGAAAAATAGGAGAGGAAGCAGAAATGAAAAAAAAAAAAAAAAACATATAGAAAAACCAGGGAGAAGGAAGATGAAGAGAGAAATAGAGTAGAGAGTAGTAAAGAAAGATTAAAATGGGGACAGAGGAAGGAAAAGGGGAAAGAAGAAGGAAAAACAAAAGTGGAAATGTTGTTGTTGTTTTCAGGTGCTATCGAGTCGGAACCGACTCATAGTGACCCCGTGCACAGCAGAATGAAACAATGTCTGATCCTGGGCCAACCTCACTACAACTGCCACACTTGAGTCCATCAATGATGCCACCTGGCCGATCCATCTCTTTTTCTCTGACCCTCCATCTTACCCAGCATGACATCCTTCTCCAGCGACTGTTCCCTCCTGACAATATGTCCAAAGTATGAGAGACAAAGCTT
>NW_006425991.1:0-1177 GCF_000296735.1 Chrysochloris asiatica | reverse complement strand
TGGTAAGCATAAATAAATGTTTCTTTTTGTATGTACCTGTTTGTTTATGTTTATCTGTTGATGGGTTCTTAGGTTGTTTTCATCTTTTTGCTATTGTTAATAATGCTGCAATGAATATAACTGCATATGTCTATTTGTTTCAAGGTTCTTATTTCTCTAGGCTATATACCTAGTAGTGGGATTGTTGGATCATATGGTGGTTATGTGTGTGGAGTCAGTTTCTGAGGCTGTAAATCTTTATGGGAGCAGAAAGCCTCATCTTTCTCCCACGGAACAGCTGGTACTTTCAAACTGCTGACCTTAAGGTACACAGCCTGATTCATATAGTATCTCTATTTCTAATGTTTTAAAGAGAAGTTGTGGTGTGGTGCTGTAGGGTAAGAATTGGATGGATAACCACAAGGTCAGCAGTTCAAACTCACCAGCCACTGTTTGTAAACCCTAAACAGGGTCACTATGAGTTGGAAAAAACTCAAAACCATATACAGGGTCACTATGAGTCAGAATTTACTTGACAACACTTACCACAATAATGTTTTTGCTTTTTAATCTGTGCCTTATTATTATTATTTTAAAGTTTTTATAGTGAATTGAGCGATAGTTTACATGGGAGAACATTGGTTTTACACTCATTGTTTCATTGCAATGATTACAATCCCCTTCATGCATCATTATTCAACAGTATTTGCTTCTTTGCTTCCATTCCCTCTATTGTTGTTGTTGTATGTTTTTTGGGGGGGAGGTTGTACACCCAAACACTCAAGATTATATAGTCATTTAACAACAAAAGAGCACATTCTATTAGCTTGCTTTCTGGCCACCAGCACTCAGTCTTCCTTTTTCCATGAATCTAGAGTCCTCAGCTGCTCTATCTCTCCATGTCCTCATCTCTGCCTCCATCTCTGGTGTTGCTGCTTATCTGGATAGGGTCACACATTCCGCTTGTGCTGTTCTTACTTGATGATTCTAGGGTCCTCTGTTACTGGAATGTAAGAGTAACTACTCCATGCTTTATGTTACAAAATGTCTACCTTTACAGTTGGGACCATTGCATGTCATGATAACAACTACTTAAAATAATCACAAAAATGGAAAGCAAACAAGATGGTGGATCAGGTGGAAGTGTAGTAAGGAGCTCCGTCAGCAACAACACAGAATACAGGACCAAGCAGGCTCA
>NW_006425990.1:0-1224 GCF_000296735.1 Chrysochloris asiatica | reverse complement strand
TAATGAAACAAGTTATATGAATTGTTGAATGTGAAACTGATGATGTGCCCTGTAAACTTTCACTCAATCCACAATAAAAACCTTAAATTAAAAAAAAAAAAAAGGGAACCAGCAAACGGGAAAAAAATCTTTTGCAACAACATATAAGACAAAGGATTAATCTCTAAAATCTACAGAAAACTATAACACCTCTACAAGAAAAATGGGTATAGGCCATGAACAGAGACTTCATTAAGGAAGACATTCAGGCAGCCAACAAACACAAAGAAACTTTCATGATCATTAGCCATTTGTTGTTGTTGTTAAGTGCCATCAAGTCAGTTCTGACCCATAGCAACCCTGTACCGGGTTTCCAAAGGAGCAGCTAGTGCGCTTGAACCGCCGACCTTGCAGTTCAAATGGCTTTGCAGTCTGGCACATTAACCCACAACTCCACACCAAGGCTCCATTGTTGTTGTTGTTGTTAAGTGCCGTGGAGTCGGTTCCGACTTATAGCAACCCTGTATAGGGTTTCTGAGGCTGTCAATCTTTACAGGAGCAGAAAGCCTCATCTTTCTCCTGCGGAACAGCTGGTATTTTCGAACTGCTGACCTTGCGGTTCACAGCCCAATTCGTAATCACTATGCTACCAGAGCTCCTTAAGGCTCCATTTGTTGTTGTTGTTGTTGTTATGTGCCGTCAAGTCGGTTCCGACCCATAGCAACCCTGTACAGGGTTTCTGAGGCTGTAAATATTTACGGGAGCAGAACGCCTCATCTTTCTCCCACGGAACAGCTGGTAGTTTAGAACTGCTGACCTTGTGGTTCGCAGTCCAATTCGTAACCACTACGCTACCAGAGCTCCTTTTAAGGCTCCATTAGAGAGATGCAAATCAAAACACCAATGAGATAGCATCTCACACCATCAGTAACAGTGAAGTTCAAAACAGCAGAGGACGATAAATGCTGGCGAGAATGTGGAAAGACTGGGACACACCTACATTGCTGGTGGGAATGCAAAATGTTCCAACCACTCTGGAAAATGGTATGGTGTTTCCTCAGAAAGTTGGAAACAGAAATACTTTATGATCCAGAAATTCCTCTACTTGTTATATATCCACAAGAAATACAAGCCAGAATAAGAGTAGATAAATGCACACCAATGTTTATCTCAGCACTATTGACAAAAGCAAAATGACGGAGGAAGCCTAAGTGCCCATCAATAGGAAGAATGGATAAACAAACT
>NW_006425989.1:0-1229 GCF_000296735.1 Chrysochloris asiatica | reverse complement strand
TTTTGTAGTTTGATAACTTTTTTTTTCAATGCTATTTTAATTTTTATCCAAACACCAATTGAATGACTTTTTGGTAGCTTCCAAGTGGGGGCCACCATTGATATGCATTTTGCATTCCTGTAGTGGCTTACATGTTATTGTGATGCTGGAAGATATGTTATCGATATTTTAAATGCCAGCAGGTCGTGACCCATGTTAGACAGGTTTCAGCAGAACTTCCAGAGTAAGACAGACTAGGAAGAAAGAAAAGAAATACTTCTGAATATTTAGTCATGGAAAAATCTTATGATTAACAAAAAAACATGGTCAGCATCAACGGAGAAGAGCAGACAGTGGGACCCTACCCAGAGAAGCAGTGATGTCTGAGATGGAGGCAGAGACCATGACGTGGAGTGATGGAGCAGCTGGGGACTTTAGATTCAGAGAGGGAGAGGGACTGTGTGCTGAAGACTAGGGGGCTGTGGGAGGCAGGCTTGCAGGGTATACCCTTTGGTTGGTTGATGATGCATGGAGGGGATTGTAACCATGGCAATGATAAGCTATATGATAGAATGAATGTAAAACTAACTTTCTCCCATGTAAACTATCACATAATTCACAATAAAACATTTAAGGAAAAATAAATAAATAAATAAAGACAAACTTCAGGAAAAACTAAACAAAACATGATCAGATAAAAACAGAGCTTTGTCAGATATAACTCCAGAAGCTGAACCCCTCAGATGGGCAGGCACTCAAAAATATGACTTGGAAAGAATTGCCTCCTCAAAGTATAGTTGACCATGATGGCATGAATGAAGTAAAGCTATGAGGACCTTCATTTGCTCAGGGGCACAAACTCAAAGTAAGGAGAAACTACTGAAAGCATCCATAAATAATTAGAGCATGGAATCTGTGAAGTTTTAATTTAGAAAAATTGAAAGTTGTAAAAAATGACATGGAATGCAAAAGATCAATATTCTAGGCATTAGTGAAACAAAATGGACAGGTATAGGTGACTCTAAATCTATCATTCATGTGGTTTGCTATGCCAAAAAATGAAAAATTCAAGACAAATTTTGTAGTATTCATTATTAAAGGAATATTTCTAAATCTATCTTGAAATACAGTGCTATTGTTGATAGGATAATAATCATATGTCTACAAGGAAGACCAGTTAATAACACTATTATTAAACTTTTTGGATCAACAACCACTAAAGCCAGTGATGAAGAAATCAAAGAACTTTA
>NW_006425988.1:0-1123 GCF_000296735.1 Chrysochloris asiatica | reverse complement strand
CTGACATCTTTGCTCTTCAGCACTTATAAAGTTTTTGTGCAGCAGATTTGCCTAATGCAATACATCATTTGATCTCTTGACTGTTTTCTGTGAGAGTTGATAGTTGATCCAAGAAGAATGAAGTCCTTGATAACTTTAATCTTTTCTCTGTTGATAATAATGTTGTTTATTGGTCCAGTGGTGAGGATTTTTGTTTCTTTTACATTGAGATGTAATCCATACCGAAGGCTGTGCTCTTAAATCTTTATCAGTAAATATTTTAAGTCCTCTTCAGTTCAAGCAAGTAATATGTATCATCTTCATATTGCAGGTTATTAATGAGTCTTCCTCCAATTCTGATGCCATGTGTTTCTTTATATAACCCAGTTTCTCAGATTATTTGCTCACCATACAGGTTGAATAAGTATGGTGAAAGAATACAACCTTGTCACATGCCTTTTTAAATTTTAAAACATTCAGTGTTCTCATGTTTTGTTCGAACATCTGCCTCCTAGTTCAGGTATAGATTCCTCATGAGTACAATTAAGCGTTCCGGAATACTCATACTTCTCAATGTTGTTCATAGCTTGTCATGATCCACAGAATCGAAAGCCTTTGCATAGTTAATAAAGCACAGGTAAATATCTTTCTGATAGTCTCTGTTTTCAGCCAAATTCCATCAGACATCAGCAATGATATCCTTCATTCCATGGCCTCTTCTGAATCCAGCTTGAACCTCTGGAAGTTCTCTGTCAATGTATGCTTTAAGCCGTTTCTGTATTACCTTTAGTAAAACTTTATTTGCATGGGATATCAAAGATATTGTCCAATGATTTCCAGATTCCATTAGGTTACCTCGCTTTGGAATGAGCATGAATATGGATCTCTTCCAATCAGTCAGCACGATAGTTGTCTTGCAAATTTCTTGGCATAGATGAATGAGTCCCTCCTGTGCCTCCTCACTTTCTTCAAAGATTTCAATTTTTATTCCAACAATTCCTGGTGCCTTGTTCTTTGCAAATTTCTTCAATGCACCTTGGACTTCCTCCTTCAGTATCATTGGCTCTTGATCAAATTGCTACCTCTTGAAATGTTGAACATTAACCATTTCCTTTGCTACAGTGACTCTGCGTATTCCTTCCAT
>NW_006425987.1:0-1110 GCF_000296735.1 Chrysochloris asiatica | reverse complement strand
CCTAGCCCTAAAGCCCTAATAGCTCTAGTCCTAAAGCCCTAACAGCGCTAGTCCTAGCCCTAAACCCCTAACAGCACTAAACCTATCGCTAAAGCCCTAGCCCTAAATCCCTAGCACTAGGCCTAGGCCGAGAACGAGCCCTAAAGCCCTAACAGCTCTCGTCCTAGCCCTAGACATAAAGCGCTAAGAGCCCTATCCCTATCCCTATCCCTAATTCCCTAACAGTTCTAGCCCTAGCCCTAAAGCCCTAAGAGCCCTAGCCCTAGCCCTAAGGCCCTATAAGCACTAGCCTTAAACCTAGGACTAAAGCCCTATCAGCCCTAAACCTACCCCTAGCTCTAGAGACCTAACAGCACTAAGCCTAACCCTAAAGCCCTAACAGCCCTAGTCCTAGCCCTAAAGCCCTAATAGCACTAAACCTAGAGCTAAAGCCCTAGCCCTAAATCCCTAGTACGAGGCCTAGGCCTAGGCCTAGAACTAGCCCTAAAGCCCTAATAGCTTTCAGCCTAGCACTATCCATAAAGCGCTAAGAGCCCTAGCCCTAGCCCTAGCCCTAAAGCCCTAACAGCTTTAGCCCTAGCCCTAAAGCCCTAATAGCTCTATCCCTTGCCCTAAAGCCCTAAAGCTCTATCAGCCCTAGCACTAGCCTTAGCCCTAAAGCACTAACAGCAGTTGACATAGCCCTAAAGCCTTTTCCCAAAAGCGCTAGACTTATCCCTAGCCCTAGCCCGAAAGCTCTAGACCAAGTCTTAGCCCTAAAGCCCTAAAAGCCCTATCCCTAGTCCTAAAGCCCTAACAGCCTTAGCACAAGCCCTAAAGCCTTAACAACCCTAGCACTAGCCCTAAAGCCCTTTTCCTAATGCCCTATCCCTAGCCCTAGCCCTAACCATAGCCCTAAAGTCCAAGCCCTGGCCTTAGCCCTAAAGCGCTAACAGCCCTAGCCCTAGTACTAACCCTAAATCCCTAACAGCACTAACCCTAACCCAAGCCCTAAAACCCTATAAGCCCTAGCATTAACCCGAGCAATAAAGCCCTATCAGCTCTAACCCTACAACTAGCCCTAGAGCCCTAACTGCCCTAAGCCTAGCCCTAAAGCCCTAACAGCCCTAG
>NW_006425986.1:0-1162 GCF_000296735.1 Chrysochloris asiatica | reverse complement strand
TGACTTCATTTTGATTGTGGGTTTCCTTTTCCTTTTCATCTATGTTGTGTTAGTGTCTACTAAATCATTCTGATTTTCCTCATTTATATTTTGTTAGGAAGGTGTATTAATTTTCTATGAGGTTACCCTTGAATTTATTAATTTTTTCCCCATATAAAGCAATCTGTTTTTCCTTGAGTTCTTCTTTTTGCTTTCTGGTTGACTTCATTATAAACTCTGATTCCCTATTTTCAGTCTTATAGGTCTGTTTTGGACTACCAGTGTGGCACTGTAGGGTCAGAAGAGGACTGTGAACCACATGATCAGCAGTTCAAATCCACTGGCTGCGTCTCAGAAGCCCTAGACAGGATCATTATGAGTCAAACCAACTCAATGGCATTTAACAATAACAAGGTTTGTTTTACTTCAGACACTTCTATATCTGGATTGGAGTCCTGGTATGGCACTGTAGGATTTGCACTGGACTGTTCACCTGAAGGTTGGTGGTTCAAATCCACCAGCAACTTCTTGGAAACCATATATTCATAGGGTTATTATGAGTCAGAATTGACACAATGGCACTTAAGAACAACAACATATCTGGATTGAGTTCTGGATGATGTTGTCATATATATTAATCTTAGGTTGTTTTCTGTTGTTGCTTTTTTATCCAAACACTCTTAGTATCCTTTTGTAAAGTAGATATGGTTATTACAAATACCTTTAATTTCTGTTTATCTGGAAATAGCCTACTTTTGATGTCATATTTGAGGGACAGTTTTGCTGGGCATGACTCTTGATTGTAAATTTTTTTCTTTCAGAGTTCTGTATATGTCATCCCATTGCCTTCTTGTGTGAATGGTTTCTGCTGAGAAGTCAGAGTTTAGAATTATTGGTTCTTTTTTGTAGGTAACTTATAATTTTTCTTGAGTGGCTCTCAGGATTTTTTCCTTGTCTTTGGTTTTGGAAAGTTTGATTGTGATACATATTGGTGATTTTCTTTTAGGATCTATCCTCTTTGGAGTTCATTCAGCTTCCTTTATACTTATCTGCTTACCTTTCATGATGTTAGGAAACTTTTCTTCCAACAACTCTTTGACAGTTTTCTCTGTACTTTTTTATGTCACTTCCTGATCACCCTTAAGTTATTCCTCTTTGTGTTGTCCCACATAACAATTTTTTT
>NW_006425985.1:0-1148 GCF_000296735.1 Chrysochloris asiatica | reverse complement strand
AGGAATGGTGTTGCATTCATTGTCAAAAAGAACATATCCAGATCAGTCATGAGGTACAATACTGTAAGTGATAGAATAATATCCATGCACCTCCAGAAAGCCCAGTTAATACTACTATTATTCAAATTTATGCACCTCACACTAGGGCCGGTGAAGATGAAATAGAAGAATTCTACGAACTTCTTCAATCTGAAATCAATCAAACAGGCAATTAAGATGTATTTCTCATTACAGGTGATTGGAATGCAAAGGCTGGGAGCAAAGAGGAAGGACTAGTAGTTGCAAAATTTGGACTTGGTGATAGAAATGTGCTGGAGAACGAATGATAGATTTCTGCAAAACAAATGATTTGTTTATTTCAAATACCTTCTTTAGACAGCATAAGAGACGACTTTACACATGGACCTCACCAGATGGAACACGTAGAAATCAAATTAACTACATCTTTGGAAAGAGAAGATGGAAAAGCTCCATATCATCAGTGAAAACAAGGCCAGGGGTAGACTGTGGAACAGGCCATCAATTACTGATATGCAAATTCAAACTGAAGCTGAAGAAAATGAAAACAAATCTATGGGAGCCAAAATATGACCTTGAATTTATCCCGCCTGAATTTAGAGATCATCTAAAGAACAGATTTGATGCATTAAACACTAAAGACCTAAGACCAAAAGAGTTGTGGGATGACATCAAGAATATCACACATGAAGAGAGCAAAAAGTCATTAAGAAGACAAGAAAGGAGGAAAAGATCAAAATGGATGTCAGAAGAGACTCTGAAACTTGCTCTCCAGCATAGGGATGCTAAAGCAAATGGAAGAATTGAAGAGGTCAAAGAGCTGAACAGAAAATTCCAAAGATCAGCTCGAGAAGATAAAACCAAATACTATAATAAAATATGCAATGATTTAGAGTTGGATAGCCAAAAGGGAAGACCACGCTCAGCATTTCTCAAGCTGGGGAAACTGAAGAAAGAATTCAAGCCTTGACTGTCGTTATTGAAATATCCTCTGGGCAAATTATTGAATGATGCAGAATGCATCAAGAAAAGATGGAAGGAATACACAGAGTCATTGTACCAAAAGGAAATGGTTAATATTCAACCATTTCAAGAGGTACCATATGAAAAAGAGCCAATGATACTCAGGG
>NW_006425984.1:0-1225 GCF_000296735.1 Chrysochloris asiatica | reverse complement strand
AACAGACAGATATAAGATTGGTATGGCAACTACAATAGCAACAAAAATAATACATGCAATTTAAAAAGTTACAACAGTGATAAAAACAATTTCACATATATGCAATGCAATATGTTTCAAAGAAAACTACCCAACATTTATGAAAATCATTAAGACTCTATGGATAGGCATATATATTTATGCAAGCTATTGTTAAGTGCCATAGATTCTTTCCTGACCCATAATGACCTGTATAGGGATTCTGTTGATGGGTGTGAACCATAAACTTTGAGGTTGTTTGTCTGGTGCTTATCCTACAGTGCCACACTAGGACTCCATGGATTTGATGTTGTTGCTGTTAAGTGCCATCAAGTCAATTCTGAATCATAATGACCTTGTAAAGGGTTTCCAAGGAGCAGCTGATGCATTTGATCTGCAACCTTGTGGTTCACAGTCCAATGATGATCCTATAGTGCCACATCAGGAGTCATTTGTGGATATATATCTGGTAGCGTAGTGGTTACAAATTGGGCTGCGAACCTTACGGAAAGCGGTTCAAGACTACCAGCCACTCAGCAGAGTGCTCCGTATATACAATATGCATTCATATACAAATATATACACACACACATACATACATATGAATACACATATATACACATACAGACAAGCAATCCCATTTATATCCGATTTATAGACAATCCCTACTTGTCCTTTAAACTGGTTCTGTCATGGTCGATGAAGCAAACAAACAGATCAGATGTTGTAAATTTAGCAGATTCAAATTATGGGTCAAATCCTTGGAGTAGGAGACTTAGAAGAGACGTAGTGAGACCTTTCAATAGCCTGATACTATAGAATTGGAGAAGGACTGTTGGAGAACAAAATGTATTCAAAGCACAGAGTCAGCTCCCATGTTTGAATGAGGCACCATTATCTATGAGCAGGGCAGAACTTCTTTGGATGGTGTTCAAAATCCAAGGGTAAGAGATCTGGTTGCTATATAATATGTACACTACTTTTGTTTTGCAAAAGAGAAATTAAGTTTCGAGCTTGGTTCAACTGGTTTTTTGTTTGTTTGTTACCCATAATTTAGGTCTGTCCCAGTGATCCTTCCTTGGCTGTGACTGATACAAGCAGAACCAGTTCAATGCCCTGATAATTTTGTAAAAACACAGGAATTGATCTTGTTTGTAAGACATGGACTATATGTGTGTTTGTGTATATGTATATTATATAAACATAT
>NW_006425983.1:0-1180 GCF_000296735.1 Chrysochloris asiatica | reverse complement strand
GGTCCAAAGTCCCCAGCCGCTTCATTACTCCACGTCATCGTCTCTGTCTCCATCTCAGGCATCTCTCTTTCTCTGGGTAGGGTCCCCGCTCTCGGTTCTTCTCCGTTGATGGTCCTAGATACCTCCGCTCCTAGCCTGTAGAATTAATCCCTCCCTTCCTTGTTCCAAAATGTCTACCTTTGCATTTTCAGCCCTCATAATCTGTCCTGATAAGCATTATTCACTACAGTAGCATGAGTTACCCATCTGTATTTCCTTTCACCGGCTCCACCCAGACAGATTGAATAGTACCCACTGGAGATTCTGCCTTCCTCCATGCTCCCTAGCACTAGGTTCCCCCTTGAAAGCTTGTATGGCAGTCACTTCTTGCCTTTGTAGTCCCCTCTTCCCCATTTGAGTATCCAATGTCCAAGTTGCCCATCTCCATCCACTTTGTGTGTGGAGGGGGTGGGAATGATTCTTGCTGTAAGGATTACCCAGGATGCCTTTTAGGGGTCCATCTCATGCCTGCTTCACCACCTTCTTGATGTCATCATATTTGGCAGCTTTCTCCAGGTGGCAGGTCAGGTCCACGACAGACATGTTAGGAGTAGGGACACAGAAGGCCATGCCAGTGAGTTTCCCATTCAGTTCAGGGATGACCTTGCCCACAGCGTTGGCAGCACCGGTAGAGATGCAGGGATGATGTTCTGGGCAGCCCCGTGGCCATCACGCCACTGTTTCCCAGAGGGGCCATCCACAGTCTTCTGGGTGGCAGTGATGGCATGGACTGTGGTCATGAGTCCCTCCACGATGCCAAAATTGTCATGGATGACCTTGGGTAGAGGGGCCAAACAGTTGGTGGTGCAGGAGGCATTGCTAACAAACTTGAGGGAGTTGTCAAATTTCTCGTAGTTCATGCCCATCACAAACATGAGGGCATCAGCAGAAGGGGCCGAGATGATTACCCTGTTGGCACCACCCTTCAAGTGAGCCCCAGCCTTCTCCAAGCTTGTGAAGACACCGGTGGATTCTACAATATATTCAGCATCAGTATCACCCCACTTGATGTTGGCGGGATCTCGCTCCTGGAAGACAGACATGGACTTTCCATTGATGATAACCTTCCTGTTCTCAGCCTTGCCAGTGCCAGTGAACTTGCCATGGGTGGAATCACACTGGAACATGTAGACCATGTTGA
>NW_006425982.1:0-1225 GCF_000296735.1 Chrysochloris asiatica | reverse complement strand
ATACTGAGAGCCACCTACAGGGCAGACAAGTCCAATATGTTCATATACAGAGAGCTAGTTACTTGGCAGATCAGTCCAACATATCCATTTCCATAGAACTAGATACATGGCAAGCGATTCCAAAATGTCCATATACAGAGAGCTAGCAAGATGGCAGGGTAGTGCACCATTTCTATGTACAAAGTTCTAGCTACAAGGCAGATGAGTCCAACTTCTCTATATACAGAGAGCTAGGTGCATGACAACGTAGTGCAACATTTCCATATACAGAGTACTAACTACATGGCTGATGTCTCCAACGTGTCCATATACTGAAAGCTAGCTACATGGCAAACAACTTCAATATGTTCATATACAGACAGATACCTACTTGTCAGTTGAGTCCAACATATTCATGTACAGAGAGCTAGCTACATGGCAGATGAGTCCAAAATGTCCATACACAGAGAGCTTGCCATACAGTGAAACATTTCCAAATACAGAGTTCTAGCTACAAGGAAGATGAGTCCAACTAGTCTACATACAGAGAGCTAGCTACATTGCATCGTAGTGCAACATTTCCATATACAGAGTTCACGCTTCATAGCAGATGTGTCCAACGTGTCCATATACTGAGAGCTAGCTACATGGCAGACATGTATAAAATGTTCATACACAGAGAGCTACCTACTTGTCAGTTCAGTTCAACGTATCCATATAATGACAACTAGCTACATGGCAGACAATTCCAATATGTTCATATACAGAGAGCTTCCTACTTGGCAGAACAGTCCAACATATCCAAGCACAGAGAGCTTGCTACAAGACAGACGAGCTCAAAATATCCATATACAGAGAGCAAGCTACATGGCAGGGTAGTGCAAAATTTCCAAAAACAGAGTTCTCGGTAAAAGGCAGATGAGTCCATCTTCTCTTTATAAAGAGAGCTAGCTACATGACAGACAAGTCCAATATGTTCATATACAGAGAGCTACATGACAGACAAGTCCAATATGTTCATATACAGAGAGCTACCCACTTGGCAGATCAGTCCAAAAAATTCATGAACAGAGAGTTAGTCACATGGCAGATGATTTCAAAATCTCCGTATAAAGAGAGCTAGCTACATGGCAGTGTAGTTCAACATTTCCATATACAGAAGTTCTAGCTACAAGGCAGATGAGTCCAACTTGTCTATATACAGAGAGATAGCTACATGGCAGAGTAGTGCAACATTTCCATATAC
>NW_006425981.1:0-1225 GCF_000296735.1 Chrysochloris asiatica | reverse complement strand
ACTTGATGGTACCTAACAACAACAATATCATACATACACTGTCAAACATCACTAAAAACACACAAATGTAGAATGCAGAGTGGATGACTGGTGCCACCTAAATATTAGACACTTATATGATCAAAAATATCACCAAAGAGTAAAAAGAGAAGAGAATACCTAGATTGGGAATAAATTGTTTGTAATGCCATAACAACAACAACAACAACAATGCCATATCAGACAAGGGACTTGTTGTTGTGTGCTGTGGAGTCAGTTCCGACTCATAGTGACCCTGTACAGGGTTTCCGAGGCTGTAAATCTTTATGGGAGCAGAAAGCCTCATCTTTCTCCCGCGGAACAGCTGGTAGTTTGGAATTGCTGACCTTGAGGTTCACAGCCAGATTCGTAACCACTACGCTACCAGAGCTCCTTAAAGACTGACTAGAGACAGAAAAACAGAATAAGGAGCCCTAGTAGTGTTGTGGGTTATGAGTTGGGCTGCTAGCTGAAATGTCAGCAGTTTGAATCTACCAGCCCCCTCCAAGGAGAAAGATGAGGCTTTTTGCTCCTGTAATGATTTATGGACTTAGAAATTCTACACAAGGTAATTATGAGTTGGGACAGACTCCACAGTATACAACCACCAAACAGAAACAAAAAGGAAAGTCAAGATGTGTGTTTTAAAAAATTAATCACATAAAGTGTTGGAAACTCGTCATATTCTTTTCGTTAGCCTTGATATGTCATGTCTAAGAACATGAATATTTTTTAATAAAGAAAGCTGGATTAAAACTGGTTCAAAGGCAAGTCTGCTCAGGCTTTTTAGGCACTGGATCTGCAGAATTTAGATGCACGTGCTGAGATTACAGAGGAGCGAATCTGGTTTAACTTCTGGGATGTTCTGCATTATGATTTCTGGATTAAGAGATGATTGAAGAACAGGGCATTGCTAAAGGCAAACAATGTAGGCAGACCCAAAGTCACTTTGAATAAGAAGCATATAACATATTATAATGAAATAATATATACATATAAAACCACAATTAGATTGATGACTGCAATACACCAACCACAATATACCATTATACCAATGCAAGAATTCGGAAACAATTATGTCAACCTATTCCTCTCAAAACAGCAAAATATAGTTGTTGTTGTCGTTGTTGTTAAGTGTCATTGTGTTGATAGTGACACTGTATAGGGATTCCGAGGAGCAGCTGGTGAGCTTGAACCACTGACCTTG
>NW_006425980.1:0-1220 GCF_000296735.1 Chrysochloris asiatica | reverse complement strand
CGATTCGTAACCACTACGCTACCAGAGCTCCTCAAAACAGTGCTTCAAAGGTAATTTATACTGATGAATGCACATATCCAAAAAGAAAGAACCAAAATCAACACATTAACACAACACCCCCAATAATTAGAATTAAACCAGCAAAGTGAATCTAGTCACCAGAAGAAAAGCAATCATAAAGATTAAAGCAGAAATAAATGAATGAGAAAACAGAAAAACAACAGAATTAACCGACAAGACAAGAAGCTGGTTCTTTGAAAGGATTAATAAAAGGGACAAACCATTGGTAAATCTAACACCAGAAAAGAGGGAGAAGATGCAAATAACTTGCATAAGGAACAATATGGAGTTGGAGAAAGATGAAAGACAAGACAGAAAGGCTGTGTGGGCTCTCTGCAGGAAGGACTCAGAAAACTTAACGAGAAAGCTATAAAGGATGAGCCTAAAACTCTGAGCTCCAGAGGAAGCGATAGAGAAGTGGATCGAGTGCTTTGATGTTGTTGTTGTTAGGTGCCATCATGAGTCAGTACCGACTCATAGCGATCCTATGCACAGCAGAATAAAACACTGCTTGATCCTGGGCCAATTTCACTATCGTTGCCACGCTTGAGCCCACTGATGCTGCCACTTTGCCAATCCATCTTGCTGGGGGTCTTCCTCTTTTTCTCTGACCTTCCACCTTACAGGGTGCTCCTCTGAGGCCAGGATGGCCAAACTTCATCTCTCATACTTTGGACCTACTGTCAGGAGGAACCAGTTGCTGGAGAAGGATATCATGTTTGGTAAGGTGGAGGGGCGAAGAAAAAGAGGAAGACACACAATGAGATGGATTGGCAAAACAGCAGCATCAATGGGCTCAAGCATGGCAATAATAGTGAGGTTGGTCCAGGACCGGGAAGTGTTTCCTTCTGTTGCGCACAGGGTCGCTATGAGTCAGTATGGACTCGATGGCACCTAACAACAACAACTACAATAGAACAAATAAAAAAGAAAATAAAGAATTTTCTTGAAGCAGTTGAGAATGAAAGCATAGTATACCAAAACCTTTGGAGCACAACAAAAGTTGTGCTTAAAGGGCAGCAATACATGTTGTTGTTATGTACCATGGAGTCGGTTCCGACTCACAGCGACCCTGTACAGTGTTTCCAAGGCTGTAAATCTTTACAGGAGCAGAAAGCCTCATCTTTCTCCTGCGGAACAGCTGGTAGTTTCGAACTGCC
>NW_006425979.1:0-1225 GCF_000296735.1 Chrysochloris asiatica | reverse complement strand
AGCCAGCTTCATTAGTTCAAGTCCATCCCCATTAACTAGCAATGTAACCTTGAGCAAATTGCTTTGCTTCTCAGGGGGTAGCAATCTGCTCACCTGGGTTCACAGGAGTCTATTGAATGTTGTAGGGCTTAGCTCACCGCTTCATTGCTATTTTTTCCTCACTTCCCCTTATGGGTGACGTGCGTGGTCACCAATCAGAGCGTATATTCCCATTGAGTCTTAGTCTTGGAAGAGGATTTGCACTGGGGGGGACCCGTCCACTTGCCTTGATGTCTTCTGGGCAAGCAACTTGCTTGTACTTGTAGTAATAGTCGGACTGAGGTAAGGTTCTTTAGATGAAGAGCCTGTGAACTGAGTTTGGAGGGACTAAATTCTCTGAACAACCAAGGTGGGAAGAGCATTCCAGAAGGGAGTGGCATTGCCAATGGCACAGAGATGTGGTAGAAATGGTTTGCACAGACGGAATCTTAAGGAACCCTGGGTACTGTAAATGCACTCTGCTACTAAGCAAAAGGTCGGTAATTCAAGTCCACCTAGAGGTGCCTTGGAAGTAAAGCCTGGCAATCCTCTTCTGAAAAACCAGTCCTTGAGAATCCTATGGGAGCACAGTTCTACTCAGATCCATATGGGATTGCCATGAATTGGAATGCCTCAGAGGCGACTGGTTTGGGTTGTAGGAAGCCTTGGAATGGAAAGCTTCAAGACACTAGTATGTTATTATCGGTTGTTGTTGTTGTCAGGTGCCATTGAGTCGGAACCGACTCATAGCGACCCCATGCACAGCAGAACAAAACAATGTCTGATCCTGGGCCAACTTCACTACCGCTGCCACACTTGACGCCATCAATGATGCCACCTGGCTGATCCATCTCGTTGGGGGTCTTCCTCTTTTTCTCTTACCCAGCATGACATCCTTCTCCAGGGACTGTTCCCTTCTGAAAATATGTCCAAAATGAGAGACAAAGTTTAACCATCTTGGCATCCAAGGAGCACTCTGGCTGCACTTCTTCCAAAACAGATCTATTGGTTCTTTTGGCAGTCCATGGCACTTTTAGTATTCTCCTCCAACACCACAAAAAAAAATCAATTCTTCTACGATCTTCCTTATTCACTGTCCAGCTTTCACATCCACCATAAATCTAGTCTGTATCATTCTAGCCATCATCTACATGTGTAACATATTTAATTTAGGGGTCCTTGGGACTTTCAAATATAAGAAAAAAAT
>NW_006425978.1:0-1165 GCF_000296735.1 Chrysochloris asiatica | reverse complement strand
ATATCCTTCTTCACAGACTGGTCCTTCCTGATATCATATCCACAGTATGAGAGACGAAGTCTCACCATCCTGATTATCGCAGAAATAAAAGTGTTTAAAGAACATAAATTTAGTTTCTCCCAGTTTGTTGTTGTTGTTAGATGCCATCCAGTCGGTTCTGACTCATGGTGACCTTACGCACAACAGAACTAAGTAGACAGCCCAGTGCTGTGCTGTCCCCACAATTGTCATGTTTGAGTCCACTGTTGCTGCCATTGCATCAATCCATCTCATTGAGGGTCTTCTTCTTTTTCATTGATCCTCTACTTTACCAAGCATGATGTCCTTCCCGGGCACTCATCCCACCTGATAATATGTCCAAAGTATGAGAGACCAAGTCTTGCCATCCTGGTTTCTAAAGAGCATTCTGGCTGTACTTCTTCCAAGAGAGATTTGTTTGTTCTCCTGGCAGTCCATGATACTTTTTAAAATTCTTCTCCAACACCATTATTCACATGCATCGATTCTTCTAGAATTTTTTAATTTATTGTCCAACTTTCATATGCATATGAAGTGATTAAAAATACCATGGCTTGGATGAGACACAGGTTAGTTTTCCAGGTGACATCTTTGCTCTTGAACACTTTATAGAGGTCTTTGTGCAGCAGCTTTGCCTAATGCAATACGTCATTTCATTTCTTCTTAATTGCTATTCCCATGAATGTTGATTGTGGATCCCAGCACAACAAAGTCTTTGACAACTTTAATCTTTCCTCTGTTTATCACGATGTTATTTATTGGTCCAGTGGTGAGAATTTTTGTTTTCTTTACATTGAAGCTCAATCAATATGAAGACTGTGGTCTTTGATCTTCATTAGTAAGTATTTTAAGCTCTCTTGGCTTCCAGCAAGCAAAGTTGTATCATCTGCATATCGCAGATCTTCCTCCAACCCTGATGCCACGTCCTCCTTCATATAATCCAGCCTTTCAGATTACTGGCTCAGCATACAGATTTAATAAACACGATCAAAGAAGACAACCCTGGCACACACCTTTCCTGATTTTAAACCATTCACTCTCCCCTTGTTCTGTTCGAATGACTGCTTCTTGGTCTATGTACAGGTTCCTCATGAGCACAATTACGTGTTGTGGAATAACCATTCTTCCCAATGTTATTTTTAGCTTT
>NW_006425977.1:0-1226 GCF_000296735.1 Chrysochloris asiatica | reverse complement strand
CATGGCTTGGGTCAGGCGCACCTTAGTCCTCAAGCTGACATCTTTGCTCTTCAACACTTTAAAAAGGTCTTGTGCAGCAGATTTTCCTAATGCAATTCATCATTTGATTTCTCAACTGCTGCTTCCATGAGTGTTGATAGTTGATCCAAGAGGAATGAAGTCCTTGACAACTTTAATCTTTTCTCCTGCCTGGCACATACTCGGTGCTTAATAAATGCAGCTTAAATGAATGCTACCACTTGCAAGAGTAAGGAGTACGGTGCACCACTATCCTTTGAACCACTGGTAGGTTTGAACCACTGACTACCTTGCGGTTAGCCTTCAGTACAGATCCTACAGCACCATACCAGAACTCCATTTATATACCAAGTAACATATGAATAAGTGACTTGAGGACTCCTGGTGTGGCATTGTAGGATCAGCACTGGACCACAGTGGTTCAAATCTACCAGCTGCTCCTCAGAAACCCTATACAGGGTCATTATGAGTCAGAACCAACTCTACAGCTCTTAACAGCAAGCAACTTGAGGAAGTATGAAGGTTTCTAATCACTGTGTAGAATACATTGGCTTTGCCATTAATATCATCCAAACAAGTGACATAAATACGATATCAATAATTGTAAAAATTATATGTAAGTATAAAATGCCAAGGGAGAAATTAATTCTAAAATTGTTGGTGGCCTGGGAACCCACTGCAGTGTTTTCCCTCTAAGCTTGAGTCCTTCCTTCAGGCACTATTTATGATGACTTGCTCTTCATTGTTGTTTTTCCCCTGGTTTCTCACTGTGTGATTTAGTAGGTCTTCTTCTGGAGAATGATTTTTTAAATTTCTTTCCTGCTGTGGAAGGCTTTTTCATGAAAGCAACTTAAGTTATTTACTCCATCTCTCCTACTGTGGCACAGGTCAGAGCATTACTTTTAATAAGAGCTGTTATATATGTTTCCTGGGAGATCCCAAGATCAAAAAGGTCCAAATGTACACATTAAGAAAAAGTCCACACTCCTGGGTACTGTGGCACTGTGGGTTAATGCGCCGGACTGCAAAGTCATTTGAACCAGAAGGTTGGCGGTTCAAGCTCATCAGTCGCTCCTCAGAAACCCTATATAGGGTCACTATGGATAGGAACCAACTCGATGGCACTCAGCAACAACAACAACATATGATTACAGGAGTCCCTGGGTGGTACAAACCACTAACTGTGCTCAGCTGCTAACTGAATGATC
>NW_006425976.1:0-1136 GCF_000296735.1 Chrysochloris asiatica | reverse complement strand
AGCTCACTGGTTCTGCCTTCCATCTCTTCTATTCTACTCCTTTGCCTTTCAGAGTATTGTCTATTTCTGATATTCTATTATTGATCATTTGGACCTCTTTCAGTAGGTTTTGAATTGTTTCCAATGCTGTATCTATCTTATTTGATTTTTCCTGTAGTGCTTTCCTAACTTCGTCCTTATTTTTTCAATTCTGTTGTAAATTGTTTTGAAACATTTTATAATCTTTTTTTCTGAATTCCTTCTCAGGCATTTCCAAGGCCTGCCCTCCTTGCAGAATGGAGTCCAGGTCTACTTCTAGGTCATTTTCTCCAACATTTTATCTTGTTTCTGGACATGTGCTGATATGGTCATCTGTTTGTACTTCTTGGACATGTTTAGTTTTTATATGTGGCCTTAATACTTAATTGAGTATGTGTTTTGGTATTTTTTTTTTTATGCTTTCTCGTTGCTTCCAGGTAGATGTGATCAGGATATGGGCTTCCCTTTTCACTCTTCTTTTTGCTTAACTCAGAGTAACTTTTACAGGTGCTGTGTGCCTCCCTGGTATATGGCAGTTGGTATTGGTTCTTGTCTGGATTTTGGTGTTTTATAGAGTGTGATTGTAGCTTGACTATATGGCAGCAGTTGCTGACTCTTCTTGGGTAATATAGGGAGAGAAAGAGTCCCTCAAAGGTAGAAGGGGGCGCATAAAACAGCAAAACAGCACCAGCAAAAAACAAAACAAAACAAAAAAACAAATTAGACTCAATACTGCAGTCTATAATCACAGAAAAGGGAGAGGAGGTAGAGAAGAAAAAAAAAATCTGTAGCCTAATATGAGAATGACTTTAATGTCTCTTCTTCAGCTTCTTGCTTTCAAAGCTGCCTAAGAGATTTTAAGATGCCACTGTTAGTTGTTATGCTATACCTCAGGTTTTAATTTAATTTTCAGTCTGTTTTGTTTTTAAACTTTCTTTCCCTCTCTACAGCCCTGTCCTGTCCTTTCCCATATTTAAACAAAACAAAACGTTCAGGACCTGTTCTTGGGCTGAGTATCTGTGCGCATGCATGGCAGAAGAACCCACCAGTGGTGAGGGTGGGGTTGTCCACTAGCTCAGGCACCCCCTCTAATCACCAGAATGGAGGTGTGTAAACAG
>NW_006425975.1:0-1226 GCF_000296735.1 Chrysochloris asiatica | reverse complement strand
TAACCACTACGCTACCAGAGCTAAGACCCCCGTAAATTGAAAAACAACTCACCAGGACTGAGGCAGGGACTGAGGAGACTCTACAGCCATAAATTAGTTAGCTCTTAACCCACAGTATCAGTTAATCCTCATAAGCAAGAGGGTCTTTCTCGTGGCTGCAGGTTTCTCTGCTCTACATTGGAGACCTGAGAGGGAGAGGTGAGTGTTGGACAAACACTGCAGTCAAGCAAAGAAGACGCCATGGGATTCAAGGAGAGGCACCAGAGAGAGGCAGGCAAACATAAGATTATCTATGATCAAGTTATAGTTGTCAGGTGGGAGCTCTGCTCTGCTTATCATCACACACACATAGGCCACCCCACCCCCACAGTATGGGGAACTGAGTATTTTACAGACTGACTCGATCACTTCTTGGCAGCCCTGTTCCCTCTCACACATAGCCCTCATGCCCACTGTACACACACACACAAGCACATATCCAGAAAAGAACAGAAATCCTGGACTCACAATGAGGTAGTCAGAGAAAGGAAGATGAGTCTAACGAGCAGAGTATGTGAGACCCCTACCAGGGTCAGTCGCTGGTTCTTCCCACACACTGGGAGCCACTTGGACTAAACAAATGAACCCTGAAACCAAGGGAGACATTGGTGAGAACTGGACCTAACTAGTTCAGTCAGGCACCAAATGTTGCTCTGCAAAATCTGCCATGGTGCCCAGCTAACAACCCACAGGAAAAGAACCAAAATTCTCAGTCACACACTGTGGGTTAATGCATCAGACTGCAAAGCTGTTTGAACTGCAATGTCGGCAGTTCAAGCTCACCAGTTGCCCCTTGAAAACCCTATGCAGGGTCGCTATGGGTCAGAATCGACTCAACAGCCCTTAACAACAGCAACAACAATTACTTTTTAGTCAAAAGTATATGGTCTATATTGAGGCTTTGACTCCATAATCCCAAGGATTTACCCCTTCACCACTCTGGTAGCGTAGTAGTTACAAATTGGGCCGCAAGCTGCAAGGTCAGCAGTTTGAAACTACCAGCTGTTCCGCAGGAGAAAGATGAGGCTTTCTGCTCCCGTAAAGACTTACAGCCTTGGAAACCCTGTACAGGGTCGTTATGAGTTGGAACCGACTCCACGGCACATAACAACAACAGCAACCCCTTCACCAACATGCCCACACACTGATCCCAGGAAAGGGAGCTAACTCTTACCTGGAACACCCAG
>NW_006425974.1:0-1226 GCF_000296735.1 Chrysochloris asiatica | reverse complement strand
CTGGGTGTTCCAGGTAAGAGTTAGCTCCCTTTCCTGGGATCAGTGTGTGGGCATGTTGGTGAAGGGGTTGCTGTTGTTGTTATGTGCCGTGGAGTTGGTTCCAACTCATAACGACCCTGTACAGGGTTTCCAAGGCTGTAAGTCTTTACGGGAGCAGAAAGCCTCATCTTTCTCCTGCGGAACAGCTGGTAGTTTCAAACTGCTGACCTTGCAGCTTGCGGCCCAATTTGTAACTACTACGCTACCAGAGTGGTGAAGGGGTAAATCCTTGGGATTATGGAGTCAAAGCCTCAATATAGACCATATACTTTTGACTAAAAAGTAATTGTTGTTGCTGTTGTTAAGGGCTGTTGAGTCGATTCTGACCCATAGCGACCCTGCATAGGGTTTTCAAGGGGCAACTGGTGAGCTTGAACTGCCGACATTGCAGTTCAAACAGCTTTGCAGTCTGATGCATTAACCCACAGTGTGTGACTGAGAATTTTGGTTCTTTTCCTGTGGGTTGTTAGCTGGGCACCATGGCAGATTTTGCAGAGCAACATTTGGTGCCTGACTGAACTAGTTAGGTCCAGTTCTCACCAATGTCTCCCTTGGTTTCAGGG
The DNA here is from genome assembly GCF_000296735.1 of Chrysochloris asiatica. Classification (NCBI taxonomy): domain Eukaryota; kingdom Metazoa; phylum Chordata; class Mammalia; order Afrosoricida; family Chrysochloridae; genus Chrysochloris; species Chrysochloris asiatica. The sequence continues at coordinate 624 of NW_006425974.1, read as the reverse complement.
TTCATTTGTTTAGTCCAAGTGGCTCCCAGTGTGTGGGAAGAACCAGCGACTGACCCTGGTAGGGGTCTCACATACTCTGCTCGTTAGACTCATCTTCCTTTCTCTGACTACCTCATTGTGAGTCCAGGATTTCTGTTCTTTTCTGGATATGTGCTTGTGTGTGTGTGTACAGTGGGCATGAGGGCTATGTGTGAGAGGGAACAGGGCTGCCAAGAAGTGATCGAGTCAGTCTGTAAAATACTCAGTTCCCCATACTGTGGGGGTGGGGTGGCCTATGTGTGTGTGATGATAAGCAGAGCAGAGCTCCCACCTGACAACTATAACTTGATCATAGATAATCTTATGTTTGCCTGCCTCTCTCTGGTGCCTCTCCTTGAATCCCATGGCGTCTTCTTTGCTTGACTGCAGTGTTTGTCCAACACTCACCTCTCCCTCTCAGGTCTCCAATGTAGAGCAGAGAAACCTGCAGCCACGAGAAAGACCCTCTTGCTTATGAGGATTAACTGATACTGTGGGTTAAGAGCTAACTAATTTATGGCTGTAGAGTCTCCTCAGTCCCTGCCTCAGTCCTGGTGAGTTGTTTTTCAATTTACGGGGGTCTTAGCTCTGGTAGCGTAGTGGTTA
>NW_006425973.1:0-1226 GCF_000296735.1 Chrysochloris asiatica | reverse complement strand
TAAGTATTCCTTTATATGTGGTTCAGAGTTCTGGGACCATCCCCTGAGCCTGCTTGTTCGGGTATTCTGTGTTGTTGTTGGCCGAGCTCTCTGCTATACGTCCACCCGGTCCGCCATCTTTTTTGTTCTCCCCTTTTCTTTTTCAGTAAGCAAGATTGTAGTATCTCCCGGGAAGCTTGGGTCTTTGTTATACCTGGAGGCCACCCCCTCCCCACTTCCAGGTTTCAAGAAAATCTCCATACTCCTGCCCAAATCTCCAGTCTGTAAGAGAACAGAAGGGCTCTTGGTCTCCTTTGGTGACTTGAATACCCCTTCCCAGGTTTACTCTGAATAAACCTGCCTGCTGTTGAAGCCAAGACTCTCTCCTTCATCTCTTTCTTTCTTTTCCTTTCAGTTAAAAATGATGATTGCTTCTTATTCTATGTACAGGTTCCTCATGTGCACAGTTAAGTGTACTGGATTCCCATTCTTTGCAGTGTTATCTGTAGTTTGTTATGATCCACACAGTCGAGTGCCTTTGCATAGTCCATAAAACATAAGTAAACGTTTTCCTGGTGTTCTCTGCTTTCAGTCAAGATCCATCCGATATCAGCAGTGGTGGTGGCCGTGGTGGTTATGTGCCGTGGAGTCGGTTCCGACTCTTAGCGACCCTGTACAGGGTTTCCAAGGTTGTAAATCTTTACAGGAGCAGAAAGCCTCGTCTTTCTCCCGTGGAACAGCTGGTAGTTTTGAACTGCTGCCATTGAGGTTTGCAGCCCAATTTGTAACCACTACGCTACCAGATGTCAGCATCTTTTGAATGTGGCTTGAATTTCTGGCAGCTCCCTGTCAATATGCTGCTACAATCGTTTTTGAGTTATCTTCAGCAAAATTTTACTTGCATGTGATATTAATGATATTGTTAGATGCTTTTGTAATCTTGGGGCACCTTTCTTCGGATGGGCACATGTATGAATCTCTTCAGTTGATTGGCCAGGTCTTCCAAATTTCTTGGCATAGCTTAGTGAGTGCCTCCAGTGCTGCATCAGTTTGTTGGAACATTTCTGTTCATATTCCATCTATTCCTGGAGCCTTGTTTTTCACTAATGCCTTCAGTGCAGCTTGGTCGTCTTGTCTTCTTCAGTATCACCGGCATTTGGTCATGTGCTACCTCTTGAAATGGTTAAACATCAACCAATTCTTTTTAGTACAGTGACTCTGTATATACCTTTAATTTAATTAATTAA
>NW_006425972.1:0-1202 GCF_000296735.1 Chrysochloris asiatica | reverse complement strand
GAGAGAATAGTCGCTGGAGACGGATGTCATGCTGGGTTAGGTGGAGGGTCAGAGAAAAAGAGGAAGACCCCAATGAGATGGATCAGCCAGGTTGACGACATCATTGATGGCGTCAAGTGTGGCGGTGGTAGTGAGGTTGGCCCAGGATTGGACATTTTTTCGTTCTGCTGTGCATGGGGTCACTATGAGTCGGTTCCAACTCGATGGCACCTGACAACAACAACAACAATTATTGATCGTTATGAATTGATTGCTATCACTTTCTATGTGCTTTTTTATAATGCAGCTAGTTCCTTTGTTCCAAGAATTTTCTGCACTGAGTTCATTTTTTGTTTGTGCATTTTATTTTCTTTTTGATTTCTGTTGTGTTAATGTTTATAAAAATTTCTGATTTTCCTCTTTTTTATTTTGATGTGAAGGTGCGTTGATTTTCTTTGAGGTGACCTGTGATTTATTAATTTTTCTCCCCTGTTTTAAAATGTCTGTTTTATCTTGAAATCTACTTGACTTCCTTGCCCTTTGGAATTTCTGTATCTACCCTATTCCCTCTTGATTTGTAGTTGACTTCATTCTAAGTTGGCATTTCTGGTTTCCTATTTTCAGTCTTGTAGGTTTTCCTTATTTTAAATAATTCTATATCTGGATTGAATTATGGGTGGTGTTGTCATATGTTAATTTCAGGTTGTTGTCTACTGTTGTTGATTCTAAGTCCAAATAATACCCTTTAATATTTTTTGTAAAGTTTATTTGGTTATTAAAAATCCCTTTAATGTCTGTTTATCTGGAAATGTCCTAATTTTGCCATTGTATTTGAGGAACAGCTTTGCTGGGTGTATAATTTTTGGTTAGCAATTTTTTTCTTTCTTTCAGAGTTTTATATATATTGTCCCATTGCTTTCTTGCTTGTATCAGAGTTTTGTCTTATTTGTTCTCCTTTGTAGGTAACTTTGTTTTTCCCAACTTGTTATCAGGAGCCTTCCCTTGTCTTTGATTTTGGAAATTCTTATTCTGATATATCTTGGTGATTTTCTTTTGGGATCTTGCGGGGAGTGCCTGCTCTCCCGCGAGGGTCGTGGGACACGAGTGGATACGCGAAATCGTTGGACGAAGAAATGAATACAACTCGAGAGGCTTTTCAACTTGCTCTTGCTGTCTGGCTGTTCTCTCTAGCCCCTGCCCTTGCTTCTGCTTCTTGTTTTCTT
>NW_006425971.1:0-1181 GCF_000296735.1 Chrysochloris asiatica | reverse complement strand
CCACAGAGTCAACTGAGCATCTGACTTGGTCTAAAGCATCTCACTTAGTCTACATTGTTGAAAGTATCAGTCAAGATAAATTTATAGAGGTCAGACATAGAAGGTTATGTATTTAAAGATTTTGTTTCTTTTCTACAGGATTGATATTGTCTCTAACTCCATGCATTTGTGTTATAGATTGCTGTCATTATCTCTCTAGGAAACAATGAGTATTTTTGTGTAGAAGATATTTTCTAATTTTTTGTGTGTCCTTGCATTTATTGCCTATTGTATAATGAATTAGCTTTGTTGCAATATTGTTGTTTAGTTACATTTTCTCAAATTTGATGATTGTGCATTATATTTTGATCAATGAATGTGCTTTGAATTCATAATTTTCATTATTCTACTAAGAAGATGTAAAATTAGATAATCCCTTGATTTTTTTTTTCTATGATGTATTCCTAGTGACTGAGGTATGATATGTAACATTTTGTGTATTTCCTATGAATTCTGGATATAACTACTACATATTCCCTTCTAATTTCCCATGTATGTTTGCTTGTTTTTATTCTTTAAATATTCAAAAAATTGTTATGAGGAAAAATAAAATTAATTCTAGATAAATTAATATTGTCTTCTGAAAAAATCCAATCCAGGCTTTTTATAAGGGTCATCCAAGTCAGAGTATGATATCTGTCAATGTATATGGAGAATAGAAAGCACATAAGAAAAATAATAATTGATAAAGAAGATATAGAAATAGATATCAAAGTTTATAATCCTCTACATCCTCAATCAGGTCCAAGTGGCATGCTTGGAAGAGTCAAATAAACATTTAGGCAAAAAGAAATAGCCAATTGCATGTATTCTTCCAGAAAACTGAAGAGGATGCCGTATTTTCAATTGTCTTGAGGACAGATTTATCCTGATATGAAATACAGACAAAAACATTAAAATAAAAGAAAAAAGTAAGCATATATGTAAAAAATATAAATGAAAATTTAGAAGTGATTCTTACAATATGTAAATAAATTATCAGATTTGGTGCCCCAGGAATACATAATTGGTCTTATATTAAACAATCAATGAATGACTTTCACATAATAAGAATTTAGACATGAAAAAATATTGTTGCATAAATAGATAAAGAGAAACATTTTTAAAGACCCAACACTTGTCTTAAGACTTTGACAAAATTA
>NW_006425970.1:0-1226 GCF_000296735.1 Chrysochloris asiatica | reverse complement strand
TATATGAATTGTTGAATGTGAAACTGATGATGTGCCCTGTAAACTTTCACTCAATCCACAATAAAAACCTTAAATTAAACAAACAAAGAAACAAAAAAATGTTTTAGGTTGAGCTGTGAATCACGAATGCTCCCACCACTGACTACACTTCTTCATTTGAGGTGAATCTTTGTCTTCAAAGGGCTACTTTCAGGCGAGAAAATAAGTGTGTTGGAACAAGATCAGGACTGTAAGGAGGATCCTTTAACACCTCAAAATGAAGTTTTTGCAGTGTCAATAGTGTGGGAAGAGGCCTGTGGATGTGCATTGTCAGGTAAAATCACAATGCCCTTGGATAATAGTCCTCTACATTTAATCTGAAATTTAAGCTTCAGCTTTCAGTGAACATCTCACTATTATGAGCACAGTTGATTGTTGGACCTTTTTCCTGGTAGTGTTCCAATACTGGTCTTGGAAATTGCAGAAAATTGCAAGCATCCATTTTCCAGTTTATGGTTTCCTTTTAACTTTTTCTTGGTCAGCTATTGAGGATGTTTCTATCCCATACTCTGCCGTTTAGTCTCAGGAAACTGACCAAGAAAAAGTTCAAAAGTCAACCATCAGCTGGAAACTTTCTGTTCAGCTCTTTTATCTCCTCATTTCTTGCATTTGCTTTAGCATCTTTATGCAAGAGAGCAAGTTTCGGAGTCTCTTCTACATCTGTTTTGGTCTTTTCCTATCTTCTTAATGATCTTTTGCTTTCTTCCTATACTAATATCTTGATGTCATCCCACAACTCTTCTGTTCTTTGTTCTTTAGTGTTTAATGCATTAAATCTGTTCTTTGAAATTATTTCTAAATTCAGGTGTGGCATGTTCAAGGTCATATTTTGGCTCTCATGGATTGTTTTAATTTCCTTCAGCTTCAGCTTAAACATGTATATGATCAATTGATGTTCTGTTACACAGTCTGTCCCTGGTCTTGTTTTGGCTGATGACATTGAACTTTTCCACTGTCTCTTTCCACAGATGTAGTAAATTTTATTTCTGTGTATTCCATTTGGTGAAGTGCAAGTTGTCTTTTATGCTGTGTTTAAAAGGTATTTTCGAGAGAACAAACAAGATGGCAGATCTGGTGGAAGTGCAGTAAGGAGCTCCGCCAACAACAACACAGAATACCCGACCAAGAAGGCTCAAGGGATGGTCCCAGAACTCTGAAACACATATAAAGGAATATTTAGAAGGTTG
>NW_006425969.1:0-1226 GCF_000296735.1 Chrysochloris asiatica | reverse complement strand
TCTGGACTGTAAGGTTAACTACTCCCCCATTTTTGTTACAAATCTACCTTTACAGTTGTGACAGTTGCAATTAGGCATGATAACAATTACTCACTATTGAATCATAAGAATCTTGTCCCCATCTTTTCACCAGACCCGTCTAGACAAGATGAAAACTATTCAGGAGGCACTCTACCTTCCTCTGCACACTCTGAAACTTAATTCCCTCTTAAAAACTTGTAAGCCAGTCAATTCATGCCTTTATTGCCCCCTTATTTTAGGTAGCCAATGTCTAAATTGCCCAACCTTATCTGTATACAGAGGGGAAAAGATTCTTCTTTCATTTTTATTCTCTCTCCTTAGTCCTTTATTTTCTCTCCCTGTGCTTCTTTGTGACTAATGTTTTTCTCCATTGGCAGAGCTTTAGAATGGGCACGACAGGTTGTTCTAATTGCCTTAATGAGGTGTGCTACCAGATTTTGATGTCAAGTCAGTCAAGATAAAGTAACATCAGATCAAGATGGGTTCAGAAATTTATTGTGCAGACATAGACACCGTGGGTCTGGAGCTGGCTCTGGGCTGATTAGTGCTTGACTGACTATTACTTTTTGGTGGTTTATGGAAGATTACCTTAATCTAGTCTTGGGAACAATGTCCCGCCCATTAGCCTGGGCAAACACAGAATAATTTATACCAGTGAGTATTAGTAAAACTGGTTTACTTTTTTACCTGTCACCTGGTATGGCAAAAAAGCTGGAAAAATGTAGTAACAATGTTTGTATTTTTAAAATTTGCTCTTGCTGGTAGGTGCTGGCCAGTTGGTTCCGACTCATACCAATGCTATACACAACAGAACAAAACACTGCCTGGTCATGCCCTATTCAAACAATTGTCCTGTTTGAGTGCATTGTTGCTGTCATGGTGCCAATTCATCTCCTTGGGGGTCAGCACACAGCCCCTCTCCCTCTCTGTGTCTAAAGTCCCCAACTGCTCCATCTCTTCACGTCATGGTAGATTTTTTTGTAGGAAGGGCTGAAGTAGAGCCCTCTATAGGAACTTTAGCTAAAACAGTGGACAACAGTTGCATCTGCTAATCCCATCTCTCAGGGATACAGTAATCCACATGGCATCATGAAGTGTCAGAATCTCCCCACTGAGGGACCAATCCGTGTCCTTCAGTTTTTCAGACTCTAGTCTGGATTAAATTGTGTCCTTAAATTATTTGAAAAGTCCTAACCCTTGTACCT
>NW_006425968.1:0-1226 GCF_000296735.1 Chrysochloris asiatica | reverse complement strand
CAAAGATTTTGGTATGTTGTGTTTTTGTTCTCATTTGTTTCTAGGAACTTTGCAAATTCACATTTAATTTCTTCTACTACCCAGTCGCTTTTCAGCAGGGTGTTATTCAGTTTCCACGTATTTGACTTGATTTCCTTGGTCTTCCTATTGTTGATTTCTAATTTGATAGCATTGTGGTCTGAGAGGATGCTTTGTAATATTTTGATATTTGTAAATGTGTGGAGATTTGTTTTGTGGCCTAAGACATGGTCTATTCTGGAGAATGTTCCATGTGCATTCTACTGTTGTTGGGTAAAATGCTCTGTACACATCTATGAGGTCCAATTGGGTGATTGTGTTGTTTAGTTCTTCCGTGTCTTTGTCAAGTTTCTTTCTGGTTGTTCTATCCATTTTGAAAGCAGTGTATTACAATCACCCACTATCATTGTAGATTCATCTATTTCTTTCTTCAAGTCTATGAGAGTTTACTTGAAATATTTTGGAGCTCTTTTGTTGGGAACATAAATATTTATTATGGTTATGTCATCTTGTTCAGTTGTCCCTTTAATCCTGAGATAATGCCCATCTTTATCTCTTATGCTTGTTTTTGCTGTAAAGTTTATTTTATCAGAGATTAGTACTGCCACTCCTATTCGTTTTTGATTGCAACTTGCTTGGTATGTTTTTTTCTGTCTTTTGATTTTTCATCTGTTTTTGTCTCTGTGTGTGAGATGTGTCTCTTGCAGACAGCATATTGAAGGATCTTGTTTTCTTATCCATTCTGCTGCTCTCCGTCTCTTAACGTGCATTTAATCTGTTTACATTCAGTGTAATTATTGATAGGTATGGATTAATTGCTGCCATTATAGTTTTTTTTGTGTGTGGTGTTGCTGCTTTCTTTGTTCTGTGTGTTCCTTTGTTGAGTTCCTGCTTTTTGTGTTCTTTTTTTGTGAGTTTACTCATAGTTTTAATGTTTCCATGTTCTTCTTGGATTTTCATTTTCTTGGTATGTTCTGAAGCGTTAATTTTCTTTGAGGTTGCCTTATAGTCCATTAACTTTCTTCTCCATTTAGTGCAGTCTATTTTATCCTGTAATCTACCTGACTTTCTCACCATCTGGATCTCTGTTCCTATGTGTTTACCTTCTTTTACATTGTAATTGTTTTGATCATAGACTTACCTCCCTGATATTGTGAGTTTGTTCTTATAGTTTTGTTCTGTTCTCAACTCTTCCTTCTGTCTATTTT
>NW_006425967.1:0-1226 GCF_000296735.1 Chrysochloris asiatica | reverse complement strand
CCATCTTGGCCTCCAAGGAGCACTCTGGCTGTACTTCTCCCAATGCAGAGTAATGGTAGGGATGGGGATAAAAAATAACTAAATAAAACACAGACTCATCTCTTTAGGTTGTGTAGTTATTTTTAATTTGGTAGAATTTTCAAATTTGTTCAATTATATTTTTGTCTGGGACTTTCAAATTAGGGCTAAGAATTCATTTTCTCAAATTTGCTTCACCAGACAATTTCTGCTTTAACATTCACATTTATTGCTTCAAAAATACAAACTAATGTCACAGCTAAATAACAGTTGCCACTAAATATTTAAAACTAAAACCAAAATGTTGTATCATTCTAAATACAGATATTTTATACCAAAAATATAAACGAATCATCCTTCTGGAGATCAAGTCTGCTTGTATTATTGGCTCATTCCTGCTGGAAAGTAGGTTTACATATAAGCAAATGGTGGTAAGGGTTGAAGAGAAAAAAATAACAGGATGACAGAAACATTATTTTCTTCCTAACAATACTTCTATATCAAACAAAAAACAAAAAATGACTGCTATAAGGCTGCAAATATTCATCAATAAATAAAAGCAATCTTTATTTCACTTATTTGGCCCATAGAACTATATTTATATTGAGTGTAATTTTAGCATAAAGATGAATACATTTAATAAAGTATACCCTCTAAAAATGAATATTTTACATGTAAAAATAAATGAATCATATGTGTGCATGTTTTGAAATGTGTTATCTAATTTTGTCAATAGTAATTAAGATGTTTGCATAATGCTCAGTTATTTAGCGTCAGGTTGCAAGGCACTGAGGAAAAGTTGCCTTCAAAATGAGTTGATCTTATTAACATGGATAGAGGAAGTATTTCAGAATCTTGATTTGCTGAAGTGAGAACAGTACATCCATATTGATCAGTACATGGACTGTATCAAATATGAATCCAGAGAAATTTTAACTCTTCAAAAATAAATTGGAATATAAAAAGATCCCACAACTCATGTGTCAGTCTGTGGTACTGTGGTGACTTGCATGCTCCTGTGATTCTAGAAGCTATGCGGTCAGTATTTTAAATACCAGCAGGTAGACAGGTTTCAGATAAACTTCCAGACTAAGGCAGACTAGGAAGAAGGAGAAACGGACTACTTCCAAATATTTAGAAACTGAAAACCTTATGAATAGCATTGGAACACTGTCAGATAGCACCACAGTATTTAATACTGAAACATG
>NW_006425966.1:0-1226 GCF_000296735.1 Chrysochloris asiatica | reverse complement strand
CCCGTAAAGATTTACACCCTCGGAAACCCTGTACAGGGTCGCTATGGGTCGGACCCGACTCGATGGCACTTAACAACAACAACAACAACAAAAGAACAATAGCCTTTATCAAAATTAAAAGTTTTTATCTTCATTAGACACTGTTAAGAAAAAGTGAGGTACAGAATGAAAGAAAATATTTGCAAAACATGTATCTGTTAAATATATATTTTATCCAGAATATATAAAGGACATTTAAAATTTAGTAAGACAAGTATCTTTTTTTTTAATTGTTAAAATATACTTCAACAAATATTTTAGCAAAGAGAATATTAAAATTATTTCTTTATGGGAAGATTTATGGCCACTTCAAACTGACATTATAGCTCATACAAACTACTTCTATATGTCTAAATTCTTATCAACTTTGAATTATATGTGCAGAGTCCTGTAGGATAAGCACTGTAGGATAAGCAAGGGACTGTTAACCAAAAAGTCAGTTGTTCAAACCCTCTAGCTGTGCCTTCGAAATGCTATACAAATTTGCTATGGGTCGTAACCAACTCAGTGGAACTTAACAACAAAAACAACAGCAATAATAAAGGGACAAACTATTAAGTCTAAATGTTGAGAACAGGAAGACAGTATAATGAGTAACAAAGTTAATTCAAACAATGGTGATGCAAGTTTGTGCACACAGAATACATATACACATACATTCTAAACCAGTCCATATGCATTCTATACTTATATACCAACTCCTAACTTATTCAAACTCATTCTTTGACATTTTTCATTTACCAAAAAAATCTACTATAAGCAGAACTTAGAATAAACACAAGTTCACTTCCCAACTACTGTAATAAAGTGAATATTGCAGCAAAGCAAGTCACCCACATATTTTTACTTTCCCAATGCATGTGAAAGTTACATTTGCACTATACTGGTGTGGCACTGTGGGATAAAGTACTGTACCACAAGACCAGTTTGGATCACAAGGTCTGCGGTTTAAACTCACCAGCTGCTCCTTGGAAACCTTATATAGTATTGCTATGAGTTGGAACCGACTCGACAGCACTTAACAACAACTATAACATACTCTGGTAGCATAGTGGTTACGAATCGGGCTGCGAACCTTAAGGTCCGTGGTTTGAAACTACCAGTCGCTCCGCAGGAGAAAGATGAGGCTTTCTACTCCCGTAAGGATTTACACCCTCGGAAACCCTGTACAGGGTCGCTATGGGTCG
>NW_006425965.1:0-1171 GCF_000296735.1 Chrysochloris asiatica | reverse complement strand
TATTTGTGCCCATTCCAAAGAGAGGTGACCCAGTGGAATGTGGAAATCATTGGACAAGCTCTTTGATATCCCATGCATTTTGCTAAAGGTAATACAGAAGTGGCTACAATCATACATAGACAGAGAACTTCCAGAGGTTCAAGCCAGATTCAGAGGAGGCCGTGGAACGAGGGATATCATTGCTGATGTCTGATGGATGTTGGCTGAAAAGCAGAGAATATCAGAAAGATGTTTACCTGTGCTTTATTGACTATGCAAAGGCTTTTGTTGTGTGGATCATGACAAGTTATTGACAACATTATGAAGTATGAGTATTCTGGAACACTTAATTGTGCTCATGAGGAATCTGTATCTGGACTAAGAGGCAGTTGTTCGAACAGAACATGGGAACACTGAATGTTTTAAAATTTAAAAAGGTGTGCGACAAGGTTGTATTCTTTTACCATACTTATTCAACCTGTTTGCTGAGCCAATAATCCGAGAAGCTGGCTTCTATGAAGAAAAGCGTGGCATCAGGATTGGAGGAAGACTCATTAACAACTTGCGATATGCAGATGATACAACCTTGCTTGTTGAAAGTGAAGAGGATGTAAAACATTTACTGATGAAGATCAAAGAGTGCAGTCTTCGGTATGGATTACATCTCAATGTAAAGAAACAAAAATTCTCACCACTGGATCAATAAACAACATTCTTATCAACAGAGAAAAGATTGAAATTGTCAAGGACTTCTTTCTTCTTGAGTCAACTATCAACACCCATGAAGCAGCAGTCAAGAAATCAAATAACGTATTGCATTGGGCAAATCTGCTGCACAAGACCTTTTTAAAGGGTTGAAGAGCAAATACGTCAGCTTGAGGACTAAGGTGTGCCTGACCCAAGCCATGGTATTTCTAATAACCTCATATGCATGCAAAAGCTGGACAGTGAATTAGGAAAACCATAGAAGAATTGACGATTTGGGTTATGGTGATGGAAAAGCATATTGAAAGTTCCATGGATTGTCAAAAGAACCAATAGATCCGTTCTGGAAGAATGGCAGCCAGAATGCTCGTTGGAGGCCAAATGGCCAAACTTCATCTCTCATACTTTGGACATGTTGTCAGGAAGGACCAGTTGCTGGAGAAGGACATCATGTTTGGTAAGGTGGAGGGTCAAGGAAAAAGAGGAA
>NW_006425964.1:0-1226 GCF_000296735.1 Chrysochloris asiatica | reverse complement strand
AGTAGAAAGCCTCATCTTTCTCCCGCGGAGCGGCTGGTAGTTTCGAACCGCTGACCTTAAGGTTCGCAGCCCGATTCGTAACCACTACGCTACCAAAGCTCCTTTGGCTATTGAAAATACCATGTCTTGGATCAGGTGCATCTTAGTCCTCAAACTGAAATCTTTGCTTTTGAACACTTTAAAGAAGTCTTGGGCCGAAAAATTGCCTAATAAAATATGTTGTTTGATTTTATGACTGCTGCTTCCATGAATGTTGATGGTGGATCCAAGCAATATGAAGGCTTTGATAATTTCAATCTGATCTTCACTATCATGATGCTATTGGTCCAGTGGTGAAGATTTTTGTTTTCTTTATATTGAGTTGCAACCCTTACAGAAGACTGTAGTCTTTGATTTTCCTCAGGAAGTATTTTAAGTCCGCTTCACTTCCACAAGGAAGGTTGTATCATTTGCATATTGCAGGTTATTAATGAGTCTTCAGCCAATCCTGATGCCATGTTTTTCTCCATATAATCCAGCTTCTCAGATAATGTGCTCAACATAAACATTGAATAAGGATGGTAAAAGAATACAATCCTAGCACACATCTTTCTGATTTTAAACCATTCAGTGTCCCCTTGGTCTATGTACAGGTTCTTCATGAGCACAATTAAGTGTTCCAGAATATTCATTCTCCTCAGTAGTGTCCTTAGCTTGTCATGATCCACACAGTTGAAAGCCTTTGCCTAGTCAATAAAACACAGGCAAAAATCTTTCCGGTATTCACTGCTTTCAGCCAAGACCCATCTGACATCAGCCATGATATCTCTCCTTCCATGTCCTTGTCTGAATCCAGCTTGAACTTCTAGCAGTTCCCTGTCAATGAATGTTTGCAGCCGTTTTTTTGTTTTGTTTTGTTTTTATTATCTTTAGCAAAATTGTACCTGCATGTGACATTAATGATATTGTCTGTATTTCTTTGGGTCACCTCTCTTTGAAATCGGCACAAATTTGCATCTCTTTCTGTCATTTGACCAAGAGGCTGTCTTCCAAATTTCTTGGCATAGGTGAATAAGTACAGCAACAGTTTGTTAAAATATTCCAATTTGTATTCCACCAAAAAGAACAAACAGATCTGTGTTGGAAGAGTGCAGCCAGAGTGCTCCTTGGAGGCCAGGATGGCCAAACTTCGTCTCTCATACTTTGGACATATTGTCAGGAGGGACCAGTTGCTGGAGAAGGATATC
>NW_006425963.1:0-1176 GCF_000296735.1 Chrysochloris asiatica | reverse complement strand
AAATGAGAATGAAAATACAGCATACTAAAATCTTTGGGACATGGTGAAGCAGTACTGAGAGGACAATTTATTGCAATAAATGCACACATCCAAAAAGAAACAGAAGGATAATAACAGAATACTTTGAAAAGTTGTACTCTTAGAAGAGATGGATGCATTTTCCAAAAAAACATGACCTACCAAAACTTACACAGAGTGAAGTAGAAAACTTGAAGAGATGCATAACAAAAGAAGAAATTGATCAGGTCATGAAAAAACTCCCAACTAAACGAAGTCGAGGCCCGGATGGCTTCATTGGTGAGTTCTACCAAACATTTAGGAAAGAGCTGTCACCAAGTCTACTCAAATTATTCCAGAATATAGAAGAGGATGGGAAACTTCCTAATAATTTTTATGAAACAAGCGTAACCCTCATACCAAAACCACAGAAGGACATCACTAAGAAAGAAAACTACAGACCAATATCCCTCATAAACATAGACTAAAAAATTCTCAACAAAATCCTAGCCAGCAGAATCCAGTATAAATAAGAAAAAGGAAAAGAACCACATGATCATATCTATTGGTGCAGAAAAGGCATTTGACAAACTCCATTCCTGATAAAAACACTCAACAAAGTTTTATCGATTCCTGATAAAAACACTCAACAAAGTAAGAATTAAAGGGAAATTTCTCAACATAATCAAGAGCATATATACAAAACCAACAGCCTACATCATTCTCACTGGAGAAAAACTGAAAGCCATCCTTCTGTAAACGGGAACCAGACAAGGATTCCCTTTGTCACCACTCCTTTTCAATATTGTTTTGGAATTATTAGCCAGAGCTATAAGGCAAGATAGGTAAATTAAAGGCATCCATATTGGCAAAGAGGAAACAAAACTCTATTTGCAGATGATGTGATCATATACATAGAAAATCCCAAAGACTCAGTAAAAAAGCTACTAGACATTATTGGCAGATTCAGCAAAGTGGTAGGGTGTAAGATCAATATACAAAAATCAGTTGGATTCCTCCATAGTAACAATGACAGCACTGAAAACTACATTAGGAAAGAAATACCACTTACAATAGTCACCCAAAGGATGAAATATTTAGGAATAAATGTAACCAGAGAAACAAAGGACTTATACAAAGAGATTTACAAAACACTACTACAAGAAACCAAAAGAGACT
>NW_006425962.1:0-1213 GCF_000296735.1 Chrysochloris asiatica | reverse complement strand
AAATGTTAGACTTTAGAGATTCCATTCTTTTCCTGAATGGAAAATAAGGAAAAATACGTGACATTTTATAACGATGTAAAAATAAATAAATAAATAAAAGGATGCTGATTGAGGAGAGGTAGAGCTTGATGCAGCTAGGGTGGAGGTGCAGTGAAGTTCGCCATCAGCAATAACACAGAATACCAGGCAAAAGAGATCCACGGTAGAGCTTAAAACTCGGAACCACAGAGATAGGAATATTTAAAAGGTCTGAAGGCTTATAGCTAGTGGAACTTTTAGCAAAACTAAGAAATCACATACTTTTGAATCTGTCAGACAAATGGACCAGAGCCAACAATTTGGGGGAGACCAAACAGCAAGACCAAGTGGGGGAGCAGACACACCATGGAAAAATGCTTTGCTTTTCTTTTTTGTATCTGTTCAGTGTCCCGAGGCCTCCCCACCCCACATTTGTGCACCTCCATTCTGGTGACTAGAGGGAGTTCCTAGGTGAGTGGACACCTCCCACCCTCACCACTGGTTGGTTCTTCTGCCACACATGCACACAAATACATTCAGGACAGGAACTGGCCCTGAACTGTTTTTTGTTTTGTTTTTTCAAATATGGTAAAGGCCAAAACAGGGGTGTAGAGAGGGAAAGAGAGCTTAAAAACAAAACAAGCTGAAAATTAAATTAAATCCTGAAGTACAGCATAACAACCAACAGTAGCATCTTGAAATCTCTCAGGCAGCTTTGAAGAAAAAAAGCTGAAGAGAGGACATTAAAGTCATATTCATATTGGTGGCTAGCTGTATGCCTTGGAGTCAGTTCCGATTAGGGTTGACCCTGTACAGAGTTTCGAGGTTATGGATCTTTGCAGGAGTAGAACAACTCATCTTTCTCCTGCGGGATGGCTGGTGATTTCAAACCGCTGACCTTGCGGTTCGCAGCCCGATTCATAACCACTATTCTACCAGAGCCACAGATTTTTTTTCCTTCTCTCTTTCCTCTCCCTTTTCTGTGATTATAGACTACAGTATCCAGTCTAGCTTTTTTGTTGTTCTTGTTGTTGGGTTTTGGGTTTTTTTTTTTCTTTTTCTTTTTTGGGAATGCTGTTTTGCTGTTTTATGCTCCCCCTTTTACATTTGGGGTACTCTTTCTCTCCTTATATTACCCAAGAAGAGACAGCATCTTCGGCCATATAGTCAAGCTACAATCACACCTTATAAAACA
>NW_006425961.1:0-1227 GCF_000296735.1 Chrysochloris asiatica | reverse complement strand
GTATAATAAACCTTATGATTGTCTGGTTCAAAATAGCCAGCACTAGTCCATTTCAGCTCATTAATGCCTCGGCTATTGAGCTTTATAAGTTCTATATCATAATTGAAAACATCTATTTTTCCAAGATTCATACTTCGAAGATCCTATGTTATGATTATTAATGGTTGTTTGCAGATATTTCTCCTTATTTTGTGCCTTTGCCCCGTAAGCAAACAAAGGTCTCCAAAACATTGTTCTATTTACATCATTATGGTCAAATCTATTTGAGGTGAGAGCTCTTCCCCATTCTTATTTTAAGTAACTTCGAACATTAGAGGCTCATCTTCCAGCACAATATCTGCCATTATTCTGTGTATATATATATATATATACATATATATATACACATATATATAAGACAGTCTCTATTCTATATACATATATATATATTTCATTTTCTGTCACATATCTGACAATGTTCCACTACTAATTGTAATGATTTTAGTGGTTAAACATTCAGATGTATTCCATCTTTTCTTCTTCCTAATCTTCTTGTAACTTTGTAACCTTCAGGTAGCCCTGCTGGCATGTAAAATACTAGTGGTATAACTTCTGGCATCACAGTAACACACAAGCCATCACAGTATGACTAACTGACAAGTGAGGGGTAGTCATAATATTTAGGAAAATTAATTCAAAATGAATCAATAACTAAAATACAAGGAATAAAACCACAACACTATTAAAGGGGAAAAAATACAGCTTCACAATTTTGATTTTGCAAGTGGATTATTAGATATGACATCAAGAGTATGAGAACAAATACAACAACAAAGATAGATAAATTGGAATGCATTAAAATTAAAAACATTTGTGCACGAAAACATTATTTTCAACAAAGAAAAGAGACAGCTTACAGATGGATGAAGATATTTAGAAACCATATATCTGGTAAGGGTTTAATTCTCTGAATATATAAATAATTCCTACAACTCACAAATAAAAATGATGATACAATCATAATGAGTATAGGATTTGAATAGACATTTCTCCAAAGAAGATATTAAAGTCATTTCATTAGTCATAAAAACACCAACTACCATCAAGTCGATTTCAACACAAAGTGACCCTATATAGTGTTTCTAAGGCTATAAATCTCCATAGGAGCAGACAGCCTCACCTTTCTCTCACAAAACAGCTTGTGGAATTGAACCACTGACCTTGTAGTTAATAACACAATGCCTAACC
>NW_006425960.1:0-1195 GCF_000296735.1 Chrysochloris asiatica | reverse complement strand
CCATCCTTTGACTTTTAATCTATTTTTGTTTCTGTGCATAAGATGTGTCTCTTGCAGACAGCATATTGTAGGATCTTGTTTTCTTATCCATTCTGCCACTCTCCATCTCTTAACAGGTGCATTTCATCTGATTACATTCAGGGTAATTATTGAGAATTATGGATTAATAGCTGCCATTATGTTGTAGGGGGTTTTTTGTGTGTGGTGTTGCTGCTTTCTTTGTTCTGTGAGTCTTCCTTTGTTGAATTTACACTTTTTGTGTTCTTTCTTGTGAGTTTCCTCATAGTTTTAATGTTTCCATGTTCTTTTTGGATTTTCATTTTCTTGGTATGCTGTGCAGTGTTAATTTTTTTTGAGGTTACCTAATATTCTATTAACTTTTCCCTCCATTTAGTGTAGTCTATTTTATCCTGTAATCTACCTAAACTTCTCACCATCTGGAACTCTGTTCTTATGTGTTTATCTTCTTTTACATTGCAATTCTTTTGATCATCAACTGACCTCCTGGATTCTCTAAGTTTGTTCTTACAGTTTTGTTCTGTTTTTGACTCTTTCATCTGGTGATTTAGTTTTGGGAGGAGTTGCCACGTATGTCAATCTCTGGTTGTTCTCTGTTCTTGTTGGTTCTCAGTCCACATAACTCCCTTTAAGATGTTTTGTAGTGCAGGGTTGGCTTTGGCAAAACCTCTTAGCTTCTGTTTATCCTGGAATGTTTTGATTACACCATCGTATTTGAGTGATAGCTTTGCTGGATAAAGGATTATCGATTGGCAATTTTTTTTTCAGGGTTTTGTATATGTCTCCCCATTACCTTCTTGCTTGCATGGTTTCTGCTGAGTGATCTGAACTTAATCTGACGTGCTTGTCTTTGTATGTAACAGGATTCTGTCCTTAATTTTGATTTTGGACAGCTTGATCATGATGTCTTGGTGATTTTCTTTTGGGGTACATCCTTCCTGGGGTTTGTTGAGCTTCTTGAATGTTTATCTTTTCACTTTTCAGGATGTTAGAGAAATTTTCTTCCAACAGGTCTTCAACTATTTCCTCTGAGAACTTGTGTGATTCTTCCTGTTCTGGAATGCCAATAATTCTTAAGTCATTCCTCTTCATGTTGTACAACATGAATCTTAGATCGTCTTCAGATTCCTTAATCCTTTTTTTTTTTGTTTTCTATCTTAGTAGTGTTGAGAGATTT
>NW_006425959.1:0-1186 GCF_000296735.1 Chrysochloris asiatica | reverse complement strand
TTTATTGTTCTCCATTTTATTTTTGACACCTTTTAATTTTCCTAGATTCATACTTTGTATATTCCACATTTCTGATGATTAATGGATGTTTACAGCTGTTTATCCTTATTTTGATCTGTGGCCCATCGACAAATTAAGGTCACGAAGGCTTTGCTCCATTCACCTCATTATGATCAACTCTACTTTGAGGAGAGTCAGTAAATCCACAGTGAGTTACAGTGAAATTAAAGACTAATGATATCCCACTTTTCTATAGGGTGTATTCCTCGGGGGCATGGTCTGAGTCCAAATGAAGAACACTTTGGCAAAGTCAAAGTCTTGTTTTGAGTGTATTTCAACATGGTGTTAGTTATGGTTATGTGCAGTGCAATGGGTTCCAACTCATAGTGATCCTGTATAAGGTTTCCGAGGCTGTAAATCTTTACAGAAGCAGAAATCCTCATTTTTCTCCTGCGGAACAGCAGGTAATTTTGAACTGCTGACCTTGAAGGTAGCAACCTGGTTTGTAACCACTGTGTTACCAGAGCTCCTTCTTTTAACACGAAGTACTCATATTAGGGTACAATATCTGACAATTACTACTTATAATAGTTTCATTTTCTGGCACTGTATCTGGCAGTGTTCCAATCTAATAATAAGATTTTCAGTGTTTAATTATTTAGAAGTTGATTCCACCATGGGTGACCCTACTGGTATTAAAATACCAGTGGGATAGCTTCCAGTATCACATCAACATGCAAGCTACTACAGTAAAACAAACTGACATACGAGTGATCTAACAACAACATGTAATACCATTCCATAATCATTTATATCAATCACTACTCCTCCCTGGAATCCCTCACATTCCAGGATTCTGCAGCATGATGAAGTCTCACAAAACTCACAACTGTCAAAGGAAATGTTTCATGCAATTGTGGGGGCTGTCAAGTCCCCAATCCATGGGTAAGCAATTATGCTGGGTAAATATTCTCACCCAAATAATCTCAGGAGTTAAAGAAACCAAGTCAGAAGGTTCAAGGATAGGCTGTTAATGCATAACGCTATGAAAGCTGATGAATCAGGTTGGGTGATGGGCTGAAGGTCCCATTAACTAGAGGTCAGATGTGATGAATCAGATGCAAGATTCAGGGCAAGAGAACCAACTTTGCCAGTGTCGCTCTTTAAATTGGACTCATACCCTGTC
>NW_006425958.1:0-1227 GCF_000296735.1 Chrysochloris asiatica | reverse complement strand
GATAGAAAGAACTATTGGGAAATATGATTACAATTAGAGTGTAAGCCCATCTTCAGTCTATAACTGATTGGAATACCTAAAAGGGGTTCTAGAGTTTGCTTAGTGAAGTAGGCTTCTTTTCAAGGTTTTGTAGATTATGGGGCCTTAGGGGGAATCCTGAGACCCATCCAGAACCTTCTGAGATGGGTCATTCACACTTGAAATGACATGTAGACCAACCCACAGAGGCTAGAGGAACAGAAGATACTTCTTGAAAGACCAATAGGGGGGGAAAAAAGCAGTGTGTTTGGCTATTAACAGAAAAAAACAAGCTGTTCACATAGGAGCCATCAAGGCCCTTCAGGACAAACCTCCTTCCAAGATTGAACCTCAGAGGGAACACACAAGCAGACATGTAAGCTCTCTGGTAACCACATTGGTCTACTTATGAGATAGAAGTGAGGGAAAAGCAGTAATAAAGACATGGGCTGAGTTCAACCATTTTTCATAGACTCCTGTCAATCTTGAGATGAGAGGGAGAAGAGGAAAATCTGACTGGTCCAAAGTTTGGGGAGACTTAGAAACTCCTGAGCCATTGGACACTGACCTAGCCACTTGGGGCTAGAGCTGAGAGTGAAGTGTCCAACTGATATGTCATGGGGAGGATGCCCACAAGAATGCCCAAACTTGCAGATAGTATCCATTTGACCTAGCTCAGATGGCTTGATGATCAGAACTCAACTAGAGGAAGATAAAGAAGTTTGGTACAGGAAGCAAATGTAAATTGCTACAATTTTATGAACTTGACCTTTGTTTATGGATGTAGTTGTTCAAAATACCAACCGAGAGGGAAGGAGTCTTCACATTAAGGATCAAGCCTATCCCTTCAGTACACAGGACTGATAAGGATGGGCAACTTAGACATTGGCTACCTAAAATGGGAGGAGGGGCTATAAAGTCACAAAGTAGCTGGCTTACAAGTTTTCAAGAGTGAGTTTAGTATCAGAGCAAGATTGGGGGGGGAGGTAGAATCCCCACTGAACAGTTTTCATCTTCTCTAGATGGAGAAAGGAGATGGGGATAGGATTCTTTTGATTCTATAGTGAGTAATTGTTATCATGACTAATTGTGATTGTCACAACTGTAAAGGTAAAAGATGTGCAACAAAAAGGGGGGAGTAGTTAATCTTACATTCCAGGAACAGAGGACCTTAGGATCATCAAGAGGGAAGAACATGAGTGGAATGTG
>NW_006425957.1:0-1196 GCF_000296735.1 Chrysochloris asiatica | reverse complement strand
GATCAACTGTATCATTTTTATGAATGTTTGTTTTTTATGAATATTTGTTTTTATGGTTTGGGGAAGGCAGAGATAGGAAAAGTCTTGATTGTTGCTCCTCAGAAACTCTATACAGGGTCTGAGTTGACTCTACAGCACTTAATAACAACAATAGCATAGCAAAATAAAGAAGAGCCAGTAATATTACTTAGGGTTTTTTGTTTGTTTGTTTGTTTGTTTTTTAAGGAGCTTTGGTAGCATAGTGTTTGTGAATCAGGCTCCTAATCTCATGGTCAGCAGTTCGAAACTACCAGTAGTTCCGTGGGAGAAAGGTGAGGCTTTCTGCTCCAGTAAAGATTTACAGCCTCGGAAACCCTATGCAGGTCTCTATGAGTCGGAACAGACTCCATGGCATGTAACCACCAACATTTTGATTTTTTAGGTGGCTTGTAGATTACATTTTTTGTTACAACAGAACATGTGTCAAACGAAATATTCTTAATAGCTACAAAGGTACCAAACATTACCTGAAAGATCAGGGTTTGGACCTAGCCACCTGGACTGACTCAGTAGCAAGTAGATAATTATCATTGCTCTCCTTTCTGAGGCCCTCAGTGTGTGTTGGGTTAAATATGGCTGCTGGGAGAATGGCCAAGGAGAATGTTGGGTTGATGGTGTTCCCTATGTTGTCTTTCAGCCAAGTTATATGCTACAGTCAGAAGAACTCCGGGCTTCCCTTCTGGCGAGGTACCCCCCTGAAAAACTCTTCCAAGTAGAGCGGAACTTCAATGCTACCCAAGACCTAGATGTCTCCCTTTTAGAAGGTGACCTTGTGGGTGTGATTAAAAACAAAGATCCCATGGGCAGTCAGAACCGCTGGCTGATTGACAATGGAGGTAAGACTTTAGGCATCTGATTAATGTTACTTTCCTATGAGTTGGAACTGACTCAGTGACATTTAACAACAATAACACATGAGGAAAAGTGATTTGAGCTGAATCCTGAATCCTTTGTAGGCTAGAAAAGACCATGACAGTCTATGTGCAATGGGAAAATAACCTTAACAGTTCTGTCCGTCTCTAGGAAGTGCTAGACCCAAATCATTCGTGAAACACAACCAGTTTGGGGGTGGGGTTGCGGGTTTTTTTTTTGCAAATTCCAGAGGAGACTCCAAGATTTTGCCATGCCTTACAGCTCTTACAAGGGGCTCTGGTAGC
>NW_006425956.1:0-1219 GCF_000296735.1 Chrysochloris asiatica | reverse complement strand
TGATGATAAACTGACCTTCCAGATCCTCTGAATTTATTCTTATACTTTTATTCTATTTTGGGCTCTTCCATCAAATGATTGAGATCCAGGTGGTGCTGCTATGTCTCTGCTTGTTGTATTTTCTTGTTGGTTCTCAGTCCAAAAAACTCCCTTTAGGATGTTTTGAAGTGCAGGGTTGGCTTTGGCAATATTCCTTTGTTTCTATTTGTACAGGAATGTTTTTATTTCACCATTCTATTTGATTGACAACTATGCTTGGTAGACGATTCTTGGCTGGCAGTTAATAGTGAGCTATGCTCAACCTTGGAACAATAGGGCTCTGTGATACAAGGATTGAGGCATAGACTGAATGAGTAAAAGAGGCAAAATAATGTTAAGATACTTTACTGTCTTATGAATATTGGTAAATTAAACACTTGAGTTGGATAGAAAGGAATATTGGGAAACATGATTATGGAAAGCTTGCAAACCCATCTTCAGCCTATAACTGATTGGAATACCTAAAAGGATATTTCAATGCCCAGTGAAATAGCCTTCCTGCAGAAACTTTTTGTAGCCTATCGGACCTAAGGTGGAATCCTGAGCCCCATCCAGAATCCTCTGAGTTGGGACATTCCTATTTGAAAGGACAAGCAGACCAGCCTGGAGTAGCTAGAGAAACAGATGATACTTATAGAAAGACAGACCAGCAGTGAAAATCAGAAACAAAAATGACACTCTGACTGGCTACTACAAGAACAAGCAAGTTATTTGCTGGGGAGACATGAAGGCAAACAAGTCCCTTCAGAACAAACCCCTCTCCAAGACTGAAACTCAAAGGGAACACATGAGCAGGCATGTAAGCTTGCTGGCGACCATGTTGGTTGCCTGCTGAGTGGAAGAGGGTGAAAGGCAGCAATGAACACATGGGCCGAGTTCAACCATATTTCATAGACTCCTGTTGACCTGGAGATGACAGAAAGAAGAGGAAGGGCTGGTTGATCTGATGTGTGGTATACCAGGGAACTCTTGAGCCCATGGACAAGGACATAGCCATAGAGGGCTAGAGCTGAAAGTGAAGCACCCAGCTGATATGAAGTGAAGGGAGATGCACAAGAACACCCAAACTTATAGATAGTACCCATTTGACCTAGCTTTGATGGCTTGATGCTCAGAACTCGACTAGAGGAACATTTAAAAACAATTTTTTTTTGGATAAATAAAACAAGTGTAAATTGCT
>NW_006425955.1:0-1227 GCF_000296735.1 Chrysochloris asiatica | reverse complement strand
CTAAGTTGCCCGTCATCCATTACTGTTTGCATTTTGTTTATGAGCCTTAAGGAGACTCTTATTTCTAACATACAGTTCAACTTCTTACTGTGATGTAAACAGGCCTTTGTCATCTCTTTTCATCCTTTATTTCCAGGCTCATTTTCTACCATTACCTGTATACAGAGTTCATGTTAAGGGATTCTGCCTCATCTATCGATACCATTGCATATGCTATTACATTTGCCTGGAATACACATCCCTCCCTCCTCTTGCTTTTCCCAAAGGACTTTTTTTTCCTTTTTGAGATTGAATTTATGCACCATTTTCCCTGGAAAGCTTTTCCTGACACCTTGAAACTAAACTAGCTTCTCAAGCCCTTTGTTTATATATGCCTTTTCCACCATGTATATAATATTATACTTGTATCCATTGTTACATTGTGAAAATCTTGAACACAGGAGAACCTCCATCTTAAATGTATAACCAGGTAAGATACTTAGTAGATGCTTGAATGAATAAGTACATGTGAATTTGAATATGAATTAGCTTGGTTGAGCATAGCTAACGTTTTGATTTTTTATGTAGTTTGTTGGTATCCTACAGCTTATTTTTTTTTATTTTAAATGTGTTACATTTGAGCAATTTATTTGGTTCTGTAAGATTATTGTATTTTTAGTTAGTTTAAAATCATTAAAATACTGGTTTAAAAAACAAAATCTAATATTTTCTCTTGTGCCCGTACTTTCAAGGCCTACTGTGTAACAGAACCTGGAGCAGGCTCTGATGTAGCTGGCATAAAGACCAAAGCAGAAAAGAAAGGAAATGAGTATATTATTAATGGTCAGAAGATGTGGATAACCAATGGAGGAAAAGCTAATTGGTATGTTGTTTACAACATCTCCCTATCTTGTTTCTTAGCTACTTTATATTCAAGGTTTCTCTATTCTTTCCTTTATTTTTAAATCATCACTATTAAGGTAGGCAATACTTATGAAACTGGAAGGTCCATTGTTGTTGTTATGTGCCATGGAGTCGGTTCCGACTCATAGCGACCCTGTACAGGGTTTCCAAGGCTGTAAATCTTTATGGGAGCAGAAAGCCTCATCTTCCTCCCATGAAACAGCTGGTAGTTTCGAACTGCTGACCTTGTGTTCGCAGCCTGATTTATAACCACTATGCTACCAGAGCTCCTTGCATACTATTCCATTATGTGTATGTACCAAAGTTTGTTTATCTATTTTTCCA
>NW_006425954.1:0-1227 GCF_000296735.1 Chrysochloris asiatica | reverse complement strand
CATTTAAAACAAGTCCACAAGAGCCAAAATTTGACTGTGAACATATCCCTCCTGAACTTGGAGATCACCTCAAGAACAAATCTGACGCATGACACTAATGCCCCAAGACCAGAACACCATAGAGGAGGAAAGCAAAAAGGTCACTCGAAGACAAGTAAGAAGGAAAAGACCAAAACAGATGTCATAATAAACTCTGAAACTTGCTCTCCAGTGTAGAGATGCTAAAGCAAACAGAAGAAATGAGGAAGTCAAAGGGAAGCCTGAGAAGACAAAGCCAAGTAGTACACTGAAATATGCAGAGACCTGGCGTTAGAAAACCAAAAGGGAAGAACACAATCAGCATTTCTTAAGCTGACTTTAAAAAAAAAAACAACACAAAAAAAATTCAAGCCTCGACTTGGAATACTGAAAGACTCTATGGGCACAATACTGAACGATGCAGAAAGCATCAAAAGAAAATGGAAGGAATACAAAGTTACTGTACCAAAATGAAATGGACGATGCTTAATAATTTCAAGAGACAGCATGTGATCAAGAGCCACAGGACCAAAGGAAGAAGCCCAAGGTGCACTGTAAGCAAGCACAAAGAACAAGGCTCCAGGAATTGATGGAACACAATTTGAAATCTTTCAGAAAGCTGATGCAGCATTGGAGGCACTCACTCATCTATGCCAAGGAAGTGGAAAGACAACTACCTGGCCAACTGACTGGAAGAGATCTATATCTGTGCCCGTATCAAAGAGAAGTGACCCAACAGAATGTAGAAATCATCGGAGAAACTCATTAATATCAATCACATGCAAGTAAAATTGTGCTACAGGTAATTCAAAACCGCCTGCAACAGTACATTGGTAGGGAACTGTCAAAGGTTCTAGCTAGATTCAGATAAGGACATGGAGTGAGGACTATCACTGCTGATATTACATATGTCAAGGCTTCCAGCTGTTAAGGATCATGACAAGCTATGGACAACATGGCAGAGAAAGAGTATTCCAGAACA
The DNA here is from genome assembly GCF_000296735.1 of Chrysochloris asiatica. Lineage (NCBI taxonomy): Eukaryota > Metazoa > Chordata > Mammalia > Afrosoricida > Chrysochloridae > Chrysochloris > Chrysochloris asiatica. Next base: position 227 of record NW_006425954.1, on the reverse strand, counting down.
CTTCATTGTGTGCTCAGAAGAATCTGTACCTAGACCAAGCGCAGCTGTTCTAACAGAACAAAGGGACTTTGAATGGTTTTAGATTAGGAAAGGTATGCACCAACGTTGTAGTCTTTCACCATACTCATTCAATCTGTATGGTGATGGTGGTGGCTGTGTGCCGTGGAGTCGGTTCCGACTCATAGCGACCCTGTACAGGGTTTCCGAGGCTGTAAATCTTTACGGGA
>NW_006425953.1:0-1175 GCF_000296735.1 Chrysochloris asiatica | reverse complement strand
CTATGAGTCGGAACCGACTTCACAGCACTTAACAACAACAATGATTCTTGGTTAGCAATTTTTGTTCTTTCAGAGTTTTGTGTATGTCATTCCATTGTCTTTTTGCCTGCATAGTTTCTGCTGAGGAATCAGGTCAGCCTTATGAGTTCTACTGTGTAGGTAACTTTTCATTTTTCCTGAGCTGCTCTCAGGATTCTTTTTGATATTAGTTCCAACAGCTCTTGGACAATATTCTCTCTCTCTCTCTTTTTTTTTTTTGTTTTCGTCTCTTCCTTTTCTGGAATTCCAGAAATTCCTCTTGATAGTGTCCCAAATAAATTTTGGGCTTTTTTTTCTTCAGATTTTTTGGTTCTTGTTTCTGATTGTTTCTCTAGCAGATGGATCTTGATAGATTTTTTTCTTCAAGTTCAGTAATTTGGCCTTCCACTGACACGATATTTCTTTGCTCTTCAGTGTGTTATCCATTTCTGAAATTAGTGTTAATCTCTGGCTTTCTGATTGCTACTTAAAAAAAATTTTTTTTTAGTTTTATTGTGAATTGCATGAAAGTTTACAGAACAGATCATGAGTTCCACATTCAACAAATCATACACAAGCTGTGTCATTACAATGATCACAATCCCTTCCATGTAGCATCTGTTATTAGTATTTACCTGTATTCATTTTAACTCTTACATTCCCTTTGTGTTCCACTACCTTCACCTTACCTGTGCCAACCTTCCTCTTGTTGTATATTGCCCTCCCCATCATCCAAGTTAACATGTACCTACCCTCTATTAGCGTAGTAGTTACAAATCGGGCTGCGAACCACAAGGTCAGCAGTTCGAAACTACCAGCTGTTCCGCAGGAGAAAGATGAGGCGTTCTGCTCCCATAAATATTTACAGCTTCGGAAACCCTGTACGGGGTCGTTATGAGTTGGAACTAACTCCACGGCACGTAACAACAGCAACAACAACAACAACCCTGTATCCTATGGATAATTTTCTTTTCCCTCCCACCCCTGGTAACCATCATAGAACGTTTCTTTTAGCAAGAAAGCATTTTGTATTTTTTTTTACAACAGTGGTCTCATAAAATATTTGTACTTTTGTGATTGACTAATTTCACTCAGCATAATGTCCTCCAAGTACATTATAATTCTTCAACATTGGCTGCCTGAATGTCTCCTTTGGT
>NW_006425952.1:0-1185 GCF_000296735.1 Chrysochloris asiatica | reverse complement strand
CCCCCCATGAATAGTTTACGATGACGTAGAATTTACCAAGTGTCTGAAAGTTAGTCTAGTGCTCTTTAAAGAACTGAATCTTTACCTTCTTGTCTCTCTCTTTGTAGGACATCAGCTTGATGGTTTCTTCTTTAGCTACATTTGGCCGTTCTGTTTTTCTAAAAAACTGTCAATTTTATTTTTTTAATTCATAGGACGTTGATCCTATTTTATCTGAATTCAAAAGTTTATGGTTCTCTTCTCTTTCTTTGTATAAATTCATTTTGCCAAAGCTTTGTCTCTGTATTTCTCTTCCAAGAACCAAGTTTTGTTATTATTCATCACTTTTGTTGTGCTTTATTTAGGTAAGTTTGTTTCTTGGTTTTTCACTCATCAGGTTTAAAAAAAAAATTAACATCTGTTCTCTTCTTTTTTTTCTTTTTCTGATTTTTTTTCGTTGGAAGTTTGTTATTTTTTTGCCCCTCTTATTTCCTAATACAGGCAATCAAAGCTATGAATTTTCCCGACTACCATTTTTCCAGTGGCACATAAAAAAGCCAGTGATTTTCTTCTTCTTTTTTTTTTTTTGAATGTGTGTTTTAAATTTTTGACAGGTACAGTTTTGGTTTGTTTTTTTTAATTCATGTATGTCAGAAAATTTCATATATATATTTTCTATATGGGAATATCATTTTAAGTACCTTTGTGACTGATGTGTGGTCACTTGGTATAAATATACTAAAGACTCAAGCTTGTTAAGTTAATATTCAGATACTCTTGTCCAGAGATTTCTGCCTTGATTTGATGACTTTTGAGTACCTATAATAAATGTCTTTATAATTATTGCTTTGTCAAATTGGCTTATGCTCTAAGTCATGAATACTTTTGAAGAAGCAAGAAAGAACACATATCTGGTTTTATATTTGTAAATTTCAATATAATGTTATTATATGAATATAATAAAAGGCTATTTTATTAATATTTATTGCTGATGATGTTGAGACTTTTCATTTTCTTTATGTTGCCTATGTTTCCTAATAATATATTTTGATGTAAAATTTTGTAATGAAACATATGCCTCTGGAAGCAACTTAATTCAAATAATTGTTTGCTCTGGTAGCGTAGTGGTTACGAATCGGTCTGCGAACCTTAAGGTCAGCGGTTCGAAACTACCAGCCGCTCCGCGGGAGAAAGATGAGGCTTTCT
>NW_006425951.1:0-1227 GCF_000296735.1 Chrysochloris asiatica | reverse complement strand
TATAACCATTAAAAATTGAGAGACCAAAATTTCGCTTTAAGGCGTGATATATACACCAGATTTCCAAGAGTTATATAAAAAAGGAACGTAAAATACATACTCTGTGGTGGTGGTTATGTGTCATGGGAACCGACTCATCGTGACCCTGCCTAGGGTTTCCAAGGCTGTACATCTTCATAGGAGCAGAAAGCCTCGTCTTTCTCCCACGGGACAACTGTTAGTTCCTTAAAGTTAGCAGCCAGACTTGTAACCATTACACTACCAGAAAGGAGAATTACTCACTTGGTGGAGTTGTTAAGTGCCATCGAGTCAGTTCTGACTCATGTTGTTCTTAAGTGCCATTGAGTCTGTTCCGACCCATAACAATCCTGTATAGGGTTTCCAAGGAGCGAATGGTGACCTTGTACGGCTGACCTTGTGGTTCATACCAACTTTGTAATCCAGCTCATTAGCCCACTTTGCCACATCAGGACTCCATAGTGACTGTGTATAATGCTTCCAAGGAGTGGCTGGTGTGTTTGAACCGCCAACCTTGGAGATCGAGCACTTATCCAATGGCACCACACCAACACATGTTAACTTGGGTGTAAGGGAAGCCAGTTAAAAAGAAAAGGAGGGGAAAAGAAGACAAAAATAAAAAGGAAATTGCTTTTTCTTGTCTTGTCTGTGTTTTGTTGTCATGCACTGGAAGGAAAGCGGTGTATATTTACCTTCTCATTAGGAAATGCCATTGGGAGCTTTCCCGCAAAAAAAAAAAAAATAAATAAATAAAAATAAAAGGCGAGAAAGGATTAAAAGGAAAACCATAAAGGAGATTTGGAAATGGGTAATGGTGATGGTTGGTCAACATGGGGAGTGTGGTTGGCATGGCTGATGGTCCATGTAGAAATGGTTGTAATGGCAAGTTTGTTGTGTGTATGTTGCTATAATTAAAACACACACAAGATTTAGCATTGGAAACTCTGTGGAGAAGTTCCATTCTGCCCTATAGGGGGCACTACGGGTTGGAATCTATTTGAGGGCAACAAACTTGGTTTTTGCTTTGATGTGCAACTGGTCTGTGGTCACCAGGTGTGTTTGGATGGAGGTAAGTTTGCTGTAACAATGAAAAAAATCATACAAATACAAATGATTATTTAAAGCATCATATTATCACTGTCCTTATCAATAGTAGAAGAAACCCTGGGGACAAGATGACCAGGTTAGGCACCTAGATTAAAAATGAAA
>NW_006425950.1:0-1213 GCF_000296735.1 Chrysochloris asiatica | reverse complement strand
CCTAGACTGATTGGATACTACTCAGTGGAGATTCTACCTTCCTCCATGCCCTCTGGATCTAGGTTCCCTCTTGAAAGCTTGTAAGCCTGTCACTTCTTGACTTTGTAGCCCCCCACACCCCATTTTGAGTAGTCAATGTCCAAATTGCCCATCCCTGTCTACTCTGTGTATGGAGGGGTTTCTTATGATTTTTTGACCCTGGGAACCAGTCCCATAGTTAACCTAGGTGGGACCCTTTGCACAGCAAAGGCCAGTGAACAGTATCGACCACAATTTCATTTTTGTTTTTGATTGGTGGCTTCTGTCTCTGCTTTTATATTGTTTCTATCTTTGGTCTTTTTGGTTTCAGTCTTCTCCCAGGGGTGGGAGCTTCATCCCCTACCTTACCCAAGAAGAGATAACAACTATGCCCATATAGCCAAGCTATAAGCATACCCTGTAGTACCCCATCATCTGGACAACAGCCAAAAACAGCTTCTAGGCATTACACATGAAAAGGGAAGACTATCTCCAGATCATATCCACCTGGAGACACTCAGCAAGCTTAACAACAAAGCAACATACATCCATTTAAGCATGAAAAACTCACATAACTGTTGAAAATGTCCAAGAAAACACAATTAAAGATATCAACACATATCCAAAAACAGAAAAAAGTAACTGAGATAAATAAGCTGGAAGTAGACACAGACTTTCCAGTAGAAGAGCAAGCTCTGGATCTGCTTGAAAAGGAATTCAGAAGAATAATATGGAAACAAATTCAAATGGCCCAAAAAGGATGGAGGAAAATAAGGAAGAAGTCAGGAAAGTGCTACAGGAGCAATCAAACAAGATAGATATGGCATTGAAAACAACCCAAAACCTGCAAAAAGAAGTCTAGATGATTAAAAATAAAATATCAGCAATGGTAAGACAATGAAAGGGCACAGGAGTAGAATGGAAGAGATGGCAGCCAGAACCAGCAAGCTGGAAGACAAATCTCTCGATACTGCTAAGATAGGAGAGCAAGTAAAAAAAAAAAAAAAAAAAATTGAAAAATCTGAAGAGAGTCTAAGATTCATGCTGGATAACATGAAGAAGAACAACAAGAATTATTGGCATTCCAGAACAGGAAGAATCACAGAAGTCCACAGAAGAGATAGTTGAAGAGCTTCTGGAAGAAAATTTTCCTAACATCTTGGAGGATGAGAAGATAAACATTCAAGAAGCTGAA
>NW_006425949.1:0-1227 GCF_000296735.1 Chrysochloris asiatica | reverse complement strand
CTATGAGTCGGAACCAACTCCACGACGCATAACAAAAACAAGGATAGCTCTGACTTGCGCATTACAAGGTTTACAAAGTAAATTTGCACAGTTTTAGCCTTGTAGGTATATTGATACATTTAACTGGGCTGAAGAAAAATGTTTGTATCGTTACAACTAACCAAAAACCACACTACAGTCGAAGTTGATTCTGACTCATGTAGGACATGCCTGATAAGGTTTCCAAAGCTGAAAATCTTTATGAAAGCAGACTGACACATCTGTCTTCTGAGAAGTGTGGCTGGTGGATTTGAACTGCTGACCTCTCAATTAGTAGGCCAACGCTTAACCCATGGTGCCACCAGGGCCCCTTTACAACGAAGTGTTGTTAAGTGCTGTCAAGTCAGTCCCAACTCATAGTGTTCTGAGAAGCAGCTGATGGGTTTGAACCACCGATGCAGAAGTTAACAGCCCAGTGCTTATCCTGCAGTACCACACCAGAATCCATTATAACTAACTGTTGTTGTTAAATGCTGTCGAGTCGGTTCTGACTCATAGCGATCTTGTATAGGGTTTCGGAGGCTATAAATTTTTGCGGAAATAGAAAGCCTCATCTTTCTCCCGAGAGAAGGGCTGGTGGGCTTGAACCGCCAACCTTGTGGTTCGTAGTCCAGTGCTTATGTTAGGGAGTCACTGCACTCCCCCTATAACTACAGAGATGGTTTTATAGAAAATAATACATTTCTGTGGAAACACTGCACAAACATGTTAGAGTCATTCATTTGGTGTCATCCCCTAGTGACCTCACTGCCATCACACTCGTAATAATCGGGGTGACTGCTCAGCACCCGCTCCCAGCAGCATGGATGGCCGGGGGAGGTGGGTGCTTCCTTGCTTCACTGGTTGACTAACAGACCTCACTCCCTGACCGAGCCAAGGAAATGCAGCCAATGCCAGCTTCCCAACATGGGGGGATCCTGGGGGGAAACAAAAAATGTAGCAGTCTTTGCTGCTTCTTGACAGCTGAGGCTCCAAGAGAGGCAGCAAACAGTGGGAAATGAAGCATGTGAGTGGTTGTCAACAGATCAGTGGGAAATCCCCTCGTGGGGGCATTTGTGTATGACGACTGTGACCAGGTGGAGCTCCAGGACTTCCGTTTCAAAGGCTCCTAAGCAGACCAAAGAGAAGTCCTGGTGTAGCACTGTAGGGTAAGCACTCGACCTTGAGGTCAGTTTGAACCACAAGGTC
>NW_006425948.1:0-1173 GCF_000296735.1 Chrysochloris asiatica | reverse complement strand
GGAGGGACCAGTCCCTGGAAAAGTATATTATGCTTGCTAAAGTGGTGGTTGTTGTCACTCAGTGCTGTTGAGTGGATCATCAGAAAAAGAGGAAGACACTTAACAGGATGAATTGACACCATAGCAGCAGCAATGGGCTCAAGGGTAAGAGTTGTGAGGATGGCGCGGTACCAGGCAGTGTTTCGTTCTGTTGTGCAGAGAGGGTAACTATGAGTCAGAACTGACTCAGCAGCACCTATCAGCAACAACAAAATGTTCTTTCCAATGGCAAGCTGCCTTTCCTAGTTCACTCACAGAAGTTGTAAGTTACTTCCTCAGAGACAGGCAAAATGGAGGGGTGCCCTGATATATCATTTCCTCCTCTGATTGTTAATTTTCTTGGAAACTCTTTGATCATCACCATAGTGTGTCTTCTATACTTTTCTGTGATATCAAATTAGGGTAACTATAGGGCAAAGCCATATTAGAAGACCCCTTTGGTGTCTCCTGCTGCACTCCCAGATACCTAGCAAAGAGGTGACAGTTAGGATTATTGCCATTAAACAGGAATCCTATATAACATTGTCTTGGAGACCAAATAAAATGATTACTGATCTGCTCTAAATTAAACATCCAGTCTGATTTTTCTTTTTGGAGTCTGTTTATAAAAGTAGACTGAATTCTTCAAAAAGAGCACAATGCTCAGAGTAGAATGGTCTCACTAGTTTCACTGAAGCATTTGTTGTTATTAAGGGCCATTGAGTTGGTTCTGACTCAACAACCCTGCATAGGGTTTCCAAGGAGCGACTGGTGAGCTTCAACCACCGACTTTGCAGTTCAAACAACCTTGCAATCCAGTGTATTACCCTCCAGGACTCCACACTAGACCATAGTTCAATTCAAAATGGCATTTGTTGTTGTTAGGTGCCATTGAGTTGGTATTAACTCTTAGCAACCATATACATGCACAGCAGAACAAAACACTGCCCGGTCTTGGTCCAACCTCACAATCGTTGCTACTTCAGAGTCGATGACTACCATGACTGTGCCAATCTTGTTACAGGTCTTCCTCTTTTTCTCCAACCCTCCACTTTACCAAGCATAATATCCTTCTCCAGTGACTGGTCCCTCCTGATAATATGTCTGAAATATGAGAGATGAGGTCTGGCCATCCTGGCTTCCAAGGAGCACTCT
>NW_006425947.1:0-1227 GCF_000296735.1 Chrysochloris asiatica | reverse complement strand
ATATACACACACACACTTAACAGCAACAACCAGGTGTAAAAGGTACAACAATTACTTGTTGTTAGGTGCCATGGAGCTGGTTCTGACTCATAGCAACCTTATGCACACAAAATGAAACACCGTCAGACCTGAGCCATCCTAACAACTACTTATTAAGTTTTAATGGTATCTTCTTTTCCAAAGTTCCCCTGCCTGATGTACTGGTTAAACAAGTGAATTAAATGGAAATTGATAGAAATCACTACATACCCCTACTCTTTCAGTTATTTAATGGGAGTAGCAAGTCCCCCAATTTCCCAAAGATAAAGCATTGATATGGTTTAGAATTTTGTTTGTTGTGAAGTGCCATTGAGTAGGTTTTGACCCATAGCCACCCTGTATAGGGTTTCCAATGAGTAGTTGGTGTGCTTGAACCGCCAACCTTACAGTTCAATGGCTTTGTAGTCTGGTGTACAAACTCACAGCGCCACACCAGGGCTGTGGGGGAATCTCTGGGCTTTTCCACTAGACTTTTCCCATTATGAGAGCCCTTATTGTAGAGGTCAGAGAGAATTCTGCTAGCTACCAAACCCATCTCACAGAGGACCCAATCAATGTGGGTATGGACCTATTCCAGAGAATTAAGTTTGGATCACTTCCCCTCACATTCAAGTGTAAGAAACAGTTCTGTGATTATGTTGTATAGATATGAGAGTCTGGAAAATAGTCCTTGACTGAAATGATATTCTATATTATAGAAAGGAATTATAAATTTGGTTGAAGAGTTACCAATCTCTGTCACTACGTTTTACAGAATTCTCCTGGTTGCTCCAAAATGGATGTCCTGAGGTAGTCTGAGATCTGATTTTAAATGTAGACTTGGATTCAGTGAGGGGTATTAAAAATGAAGACATGAAAACTGATCACTTCAAAATGACTGCTGTGAGATTGTTACAGCAATTTTAAACCAAGCAGGTGCAATGTTAAAGTATTGTCATATAACTCTTCCCAAAGTTCTCATTTCAATTCTTAAAGAAATTCTCCTTTCCAAGCACTGACTTAATTTTAGCGTTTAACTATGAATTTAACTATTTGTGACTCAACATCCCACCTATAATATTTCATTTTATTTTGTCACTCTAGTGTTTTTAAAATGAAAAATTACCATTTTTTATATTGTCCGTTTCCTTTCTTGAAGTTGTATTCAGTTAAAAATATCCAGGCTCCTCCACAGCCCTTTGCCGGGAG
>NW_006425946.1:0-1200 GCF_000296735.1 Chrysochloris asiatica | reverse complement strand
TGTTATGTGCCGTGGAGTTGGTTCCGACTCATAGTGACCCTGTACAGGGTTTCCGAGGCTGTAAATCTTTACGGGAGCAGAATGCCTCATCTTTCTCCCGTGGAGCAGCTGGTAGTTTCGAACTGCTGACCTTAAGGTTCACAGCCCAATTCGTAACCACTATCCCAGTCTTCTTTTGGACAGCAGTGTCTTACTTATCTAATGCTGCTATAGTTGAGGGTAGAAACACCACAAGTGTGTGACTTTAGTAAAAAGAAGTGTATTTTCTCACATTTTAGTCAGCTAGAAGTCCAAATTCAGGGTACTGGTTCTAGAGGAAGACTTTCTCTTTCTGTCGGCTCTGGAGGAAAGTCCTTATGAAGGTCCTAAGTGATCTTCTTGTGGTTTGACATATGTCATCCCCCATTTCGTCTTCTTAGCTTGCTTATTTAATAAATTTTCAAGAACTGTTTAAAACATAAGGTCAGCAGTTTATACTCACCAGCCACTTCTGTCAGAAACCCGATATAGGATCCCTATGAGTCAGAGGGCACTTAACAGCAATAACAATATCTCAAAAGAGATTGACTTAAGGCATCCTTGCACTATGTCTGTTTCATTAACATAAAAAAGACCACCCATTCCAAAATGGGATCCTTTAATAGTGACTGGGCTTTAATAGTGACAGGGCTTTAGTCATCCTTCAAGTCTAGAACTGAACTTACCCTCCTGAATCAATTTTCAGCCAAATAATAGACAGGTCTATAAAGAGAATGGAGTCCTGGTGTGGCAGTGTATGATAAGCACTGGCATGCTAACACAAGTTCAAACCACCTCAGACACCCTATGTTGTTGTTGTTAAGTGCTGTTGAGTCAATTCTGACCCATAGCAAGCCTATATAGTTTCCAAAGAGCAACTGGTGAGCTTGAAACTGACCATGCAGTTCAAACGACTTTGCAGTTCAGCGCATTAGCACACAGCGCCACACCAAGACTCCATTTGAGATCAATAGGGTAGCATTTATACAAAGACAAAGTTCAGACTGCAGTAAGGAATAAGAAAGGGCAAATGGAACCAGGAAATACAGAAAGGAAATGGAATGAGTGTTGTTACATCAGTGATAGGAAACAAAATGTATATGAATTATTAAATAGAAAAATGATATGCTCTGTAAACTTTCACCCAATTCACAATAAACGTTTTAAAAAAAAAAAAAAAAA
>NW_006425945.1:0-1195 GCF_000296735.1 Chrysochloris asiatica | reverse complement strand
TATAGGCATATGTATATATATTTTTGAGGTTACCCTATCATTTGTTAATTTTTCCCTGCTTAGAAGAGTCTGATTTATCTTGAAATCTACTTGACTTGCTATTTGGAAGCTCTGTGTCTACACTGTTCCCTATTTTTGCTTTGTAGTTGACTTCATTTTAAATTGTTATCTCTGGCTCCCTATTTTCAGTCTTCTAGGTTTGTTTTCCTAGATTCATACTTCGTACATTCCATGTTCCAATTATTAATGGATGTTTACAGGGGTTTCTCTTCATTTTGAGTTGTGCCCCATCAACAAATGAAGGTCCCACGGGCTTTACTCCCACGACCTTTCCTCCATTCTTGTCATCATGGTCAACTCTACTTTGAGGAGGCAGCTCTTCCCCAGTCACATCTTGAGTGCCTTCCAACCTGAGGGGCTCATTTTCCGGCACTATATCTGACAGTGTTTCTCTGCTATTCATCAAGTTTTCAGTGACTAAATATTTGCAAGTAGTTCGTCACTCCTTCCTAGTCTGTCTTTATCAGGAAGCTCATCTGAAACTTGTCTACCATGGGTAACTCTGCTGGTATTTAAGATACCGATGGCATAGAGTTCAGAATCACAGCAACTAACAAGCCACCACAGTAAGACAAACTGACAGACAAGTGGTAGCATTCATGGTCGAAAAGAACATATCCAGATGTTTGTGATAGGATAATATCCATGCGCCTACAGGGAAACCCAGTTAATACCACTATTATTCAAATTTACGCACCAACCACTAAAGCCAGTGAGGATGAAACAGAAAAAAATTCTACCAACTTCTTCAATCTGAAATTGATCAAACATGTAATCAAGATGTATTGATCATTACTGGTGATTGTAATGCAAAGGTTGAAAACAAAGATGTAAGATCAATAGTTGGAAAATGTGGCCTTGGTGATGCTGGAGATTGGATGATAGAATTCTGCAAAATCAGTGATTTGTTCATTTCAAATACCTTCTTTTACATAGCATAAGAGATGATTATACACATATGGAACTCACTAGATGGAATACACAGAAATCAAATTGACTATATCTGCGAAAAGAGATGATGGAAAAGCTTCATATCATCAGTCAAACCAAGGCCAGGGGCAGATTGTGGGACAGACCATCAATTGCTCATATGCAAATTCAAACTGAAGCTGAAGAAAATGAAAACAAGTCCACA
>NW_006425944.1:0-1227 GCF_000296735.1 Chrysochloris asiatica | reverse complement strand
ACTTGACAAAGATACAGAAGAACTACACCGCATAATCAGCCAACTGGACCTCATATATGTGTACAGAACATTCAATCCAACAACAACACAATACACACTCTTTTCCAGTGCACATGGAACATTCTCCAGACTAGACCATGTGATAGGCTACAAAAGAAACCTCCATATATTTACAAATATCAAAATACTACAAAGCATCTTCTGAGACCACAATGCTATCAAATTAGAAATCAACAATAGGAAGACCAAAGAAATCAAGTCAAATACATGGAAACTGAATAACAGCCTGCTGAAAAAATGACTTGGTAGTAAAAGAAATTAAACATGAACTCGCAAAATTCCCAGAAAGAAATGAAAATGAAAACACAACATACCAAAATCTTGGGACACGGCAAAAGTGATGCTGAGAGGACAATTTATTGCAATAAATGCACATATCCAATAGAAGAAAGAACCAAAATTAACACATTAACACATCGTCTGCAACAATTAGAAACAGACCAACAGAGGGAACTTACAGCCACCCAAAGAAAAGAAATAATAGAGAGTAGAGCAGAAATCAAAGAGATAGAAAACAGAAAAACTATAGAAAGAATCAATAGGGCAAGAAGCTGGTTCTTTGAAAGGATTAACAAAATTGACAGACCATTGGCAAACCTAACAAAAGAAAAGAATGAGAAGATATATTTTTAGAAAAACATGACCTACCTAAACTTACACACAGTGAAGTAAGAAACCTCAACAGGCCAATAACAAAAGAAGAAATTGATCAGGTCATCAAAAGACTCCCAACCAAAAAAAGTCCAGGCCCAAATATCTTCACTGGTGAGTTCTACCAAACATTCAGGGAAGAGATGTCACCAATTCAACTGAAATTATTCCAGAATATAGAGGAGGATAGAAAACTTCCTAATACATTTTATGAAGCAAGCATAACCCTCATACCAAAACCATGGAAGGACTTCACTAAGATAGAAAATTATAGACCAATATCCCTCATGAACATAGATGCAGAAATTCTCAACAAAATCCTAGCCAACAGAATCCAGCAGCATATCAAAAAGATACCATCATGACCAAGTGGAATTCATATCAGAGATGCAAGGATGGTTCAACATTAGAAAAATGATCAATGTAATCCACCATATAAATAAGAAAAAAGAAAAGAACCATATGATCATATCGATTGATGCAGAAAAGTCATTTGACAAAATCCAACATCCATTC
>NW_006425943.1:0-1196 GCF_000296735.1 Chrysochloris asiatica | reverse complement strand
AATCAAATAAGATAGGTACAGCATTGGAAACAATTAAAAACCTACAGAAAGACGTCCAAACGATCAATAACAGAATATCAGAAATAGACAATACTCTGAAAGAGCAAAGGAGTAGAACAGAAGAGATGGAAGGCAGAACCAGTGATCTGGAAGACAAATCTCTCAATACCACTAAGATAGAAGAGCAAACACAAAAAAGGATTAAAAAATCTGAAGAAGGTCTAAGATTCATGTTGGACAGTATGAAGAGGAATAACTTAAGAATTATCCGCATTCCAGAACAAGAAGAATCACACAAGTCCACAGAGGAAATAGTTGAAGTATTTCTGGAAGAAAATTTCTCTAACATCCTGAAAAGTGAAAAGATAAACATTCAAGAAGCTCAATGAACCTCAGGAAGGATAGACCCCAAGACATATCATAATCAAGCTCTCCAAAATCAAAGATAAATCTTCCCATCCAGGGTCCTGGTATATGCTTTCATTTTTATATGTCTCTTTTGGTTTCTTGTAATAGTGTTTTATAGTTTTCTTTGTATAGGTCCTTTGTTTCTCTGATTATATTTATTCCTAATTATTTTATTCTTTGGATGATTATTATAAATGGTATTGCTTTCCTAATTTTTTTTTTCAGTATCATGATTATTAGTATAGAGGGGTCCAACTGAGTTTTGTATGTTGATCTTCTACCCTGCCACTTTTTTGAATCTTCCAATGAGGTCCAGTAGTTTTTTTGTTTGTTTGTTTGTTTTTTAATGAGTCTTTGGAGTTTTCTATGCATAGGATCATATCATCTGCAAATAGAGAGAGTTTTACTTCCTCTTTGCCAATTCGAATGTGTTTAATTTCCCTATCTTACGTTATAGCTCTCCAACACAATATTGAATAACACAATATTGATCATATCATCTGCAAATAGAGAGCGTTTTACTTCCTCTTTGTCATTTCGAATGTGTTTAATTTCCCTATCTTACGTTATATTATCTCCAACACAATATTGAATAAGGCATTCTTTTCTGGTTCCTGTTTGCAAAGGGAAGGTTTTCAGTTGCTCTCCATTGAGAGGGATGGTGGCTGTTGATTTTGTGTATATACTCTTAATAAAACTGAGGAATTTCCTAATTTATTGGGTGTTTTTATCTGTAATGGATGTTGGATTTTGTCAAATGCCTTTTCTGCATCAATTGATATGATCAT
>NW_006425942.1:0-1211 GCF_000296735.1 Chrysochloris asiatica | reverse complement strand
ATCGGGCTGCGAACCTTAAGGTCAGCGGTTCGAAACTACCAGCCGCTCCGCGGGAGAAAGATGAGGCTTTCTACTCCCGTAAAGATTTACACCCTCGAAAACCCTGTACAGGGTCGCTATGGGTCGGAATCGACTCGACGGCACTTATCAACATCAACAACATAGCAATATAGTTCTTCTTGAAATTACATTTACAATTTTCTAAATAATTGTTCTTGCTATCACTATGTGCTGTAGAGTCGGTTCCAATCCATAACGACCCAGTATAGAGTTTTCAAGGTGCGACTGGTGAGTTTGAACCATTGACCTTGCAGTTCAAATCGGCCTTGCAGTCTAGCACATTATCTCACAGCGCCACACCAGGACTTCATGAACAGTCGAGGTGGTGATGGTTATGTGCCATAGAGTCGGTTCCGACTCATAGCGTCCCTGCGCAGGGTTTCCGAGGCTGTAAATTTTTACGTGAGCAGAAAAACCTCATCTTTCTCCCTGGAAAAGCGGTAGTTTCCAACTGCTGACCTTGAGGTTCGCAGCTCAATTTGTAAACAATATGCTGTGCTAATTCTTCTATAAACATTAGACATTAATTCGTATTCTACACTATGTTGTTATTACGTGACGTTGAGTCAGTTTCTACTCATATCCACCCTGTATAGGGTTTCTGAGGAGTGACTGGTGAGTTTGAACCACCGACCTTGCTATTCAAAAGACCTTGTGGTTCCGTGCTTATCCCACAATGCCACAACCAAAGTCTTACAGCGCTCTATTATAGAAGCCCGAAAAGCAATTATTTTTATCTCTTACAGACATTTTGTAATTCTTGTATTATTACTATAATCATGTCAACAGCAATAAATGTATCATTCAGTCGCATAATATCCAAAATTCCTTGGTTTCTATACATTTTGACTTATAAAAATATCATGTTGTCATTACGTTGGTACATGGTATGGAGTATTTGGATAGCATTCTTTTTCTTAGCACGTTGAAAACTTTATTCTAATATAGTTCCAAAGAAGCCAGATGCTATCTCTTTGTCCTGTTAAAGATATGAAATTTTTATTTAGGTAGTACACAGACTGTATTAAAAACGGTTCTACATTTCTTTGAATTTTATTAACATTGCCATAGTATGTCTACATTTTTAAATGTTTTTAAATTTTTATCTTCTTGGCTATCTTAATTATTTTTCTACTTAACCAAATCAAGTT
>NW_006425941.1:0-1184 GCF_000296735.1 Chrysochloris asiatica | reverse complement strand
TGGTATATTCAGTATTCTTCTCCCACACCGTAATCTAAATGCATCAATTCTTCTCGGGTCTTCCTTATTCACTGTCCAACCTTCACGTGCATATGAGGTGATTGAAAATACCATCTTGGGTCAGGCACATTCTAGTCCTCTAAGTGACAACTTTACTCTTAAATACTTTAAAGAGATCTTCGGCAGCAGACTTTTCAATGCACTATGTCATTTGATTGTCTGACTGCTGTCTTCATGATCACTGATTGTGGATCCAAGAAAAATGAAATCCTCGTTACGTCAGTCTTTTCTCCATTTATGATGATGTTGTTTATGGGTCCAGTTGTGAGGATCTTTTTTTCTTTACATTGAACTGTAAATCCTTACTGAAAGCTGTCTTCTTTGACCTTCATCAATAAGTGTTTCAAGTCTGCTTCATTTTTTTAAAGTAAGTTTTTATTGTGAGGTTTACATGGGAGGACATCAGCTTTACACTCGTCCTATCATCTTTCGTTTCATTGCAATGATTACAATCCCCTCCATGCATCATCATATAACCCCAAATGGTATACCACACACACCCAACCCCACCTCCTGCCCTCAGCCACCAGCACACAGCCCCTCTCCCTCCCAATCACTTCTTGCCTTTATAGACGTCCCCAATTTTGGGTAGCCAATGTCTATGTTGCCCATCATGGAAAACCCTGTGTACCGAGGGGGTGGGAGGGATCTTCGCTGTAAAGATCTGTTCTATTTTTTGAGCTACTACATCCATAAATATAGGTAAAGTTCATCAAATTGCAGCAGGTGACTCTTTTTTTTCCCCCCTCTTCTTTCTTCTTCTAGTCAAGTTCTGATCATCCAGCCATCAAAGCCAGGTCAAGCGGGTACTATCTGCAAATATGGGTGTTCTTGTGCATCTCCCCTCACTTCATTATCAGCTGGATGCTTCACTCTCCACTCTAGTCCTCTGTGTCCATGTCACTGCCTCTAAGTCCAGGAGTCCCCAGTTCTTGCTGTACTGCTGGCCATCCAGGTCTCCACCTGGGTTCATAGGGGTCTATTGAATGTGGTCGGGCTTAGCTCACAACTTCATTGTTGTTTTTCCCCCTCTCCCCTTATAGGTGACCAACGTGGTCACCAGCCTGACCGCATGCCTGCTCTTCAGCCTCAGTCTTGGAAGGGTATTTGTCCTGAGGGATCCC
>NW_006425940.1:0-1193 GCF_000296735.1 Chrysochloris asiatica | reverse complement strand
CCTAGTGGTTTCATGGTCAAGGTCTTGGCTGCTAAACTCAAAGATTAGTAATGGGAAGAAAAGTCCTGCTGGTCTCATCCTTTAAAAACTGTTGTTGTTGTTTTAAGTGCTGTCGAGTCGATTCTGACCCACAGTGACCCTGTATAGGGTTTCTGAGGAGCAGATGGTGACTTTGAACCGCCGACTTTGCAGTTCAAATGGTTTTGGAGTCTGGCGCATTAACCCATAGTGCCACACTACAGTCTAGGAAACTCCATGGGGCTACTCTGCTCTGTCATACAGGGTCTGTATGGTGTGGTGCTGTAGGATAAGTACTGGAGCTCAAAGTATGAGTTTCAATCTCAGCAGCCACTCCTCTGTAACCCTATACAGGGTGGCTGAATCATAATCAATTCTAAGGTAATTAACAATAACAACAGATGTGTGTATGGGAGAAGATTCATTTTTGTTAAGGGTCCTCGAGTTGGTTCTGACCCATAGCGACCCTGTACACTGTTTCTTAGGAGCGGGTAGTGAGTTTGAACTGCCCACTTTGCTGTGGAGTGTTTATCCTACAGCACACACCAGGACAGCACAGAGATTCTTAAACTCACAGGAACGTCTGACATAACCAGGCTCTGACCCAGGACTCAAGGAGAAAGGGCAGCACAGAAGGCTGGGAGAGGAGGAGAGGGCTCAGGGCAGAGTCCCAGGTCCTGGGCTTGGCTCTCAGATCTAAGAGGCTGCACCAGGGGCTGGGAGACCCAGCACTGTGGATTCCCCATCTCCCCAGAGTTTCACTTCTCCTTCTCACAACCCATGTCAGCTGCTTCTGCCTGGACACACGTGACGTAAACACAGTCCTCATTCCTATTGGGTCTCCGAGACTTCGGTTATAAGGGCCACTGTGACCCACCAGGAAGCAGGTCCTTCCTTGATCTGCAATATCAGAGTCATGGGGCCCCGGACCCTCCTGCTGCTGCTCTCGGGGACCCTGGTCCTGACTCAAACACTGGCGGGTGAGTGCGGGGTCCGGAGGGGAATGGGCTCTGTGGAGAGAGGAGCCAGGGGACCCGCAGGCGGTGTTGCAGGACCTTTGGGGAATGGGGGTCCTTCACCCCGTCCTGACCCTCTTCCCGGTCTCCTCCTGAGCGTCCCGGCCCTGCTCCTCCCGCCCCCCTTCTCTGTTCTCTCGGGGAGGAGGATGGGGGTCA
>NW_006425939.1:0-1228 GCF_000296735.1 Chrysochloris asiatica | reverse complement strand
TGAGATGCAATCCATACTGAAGGCTGTGCTCTTTGATCTTCATCAGTAAGTATTTTAAGTCCTCTTCACTTTCAGCAAGCAAGGTTGTATCATCTGTATATCGCTGGTTGTTAATGAGTCTTCATCCAATCCTGACGCCACGTTTTTCTTCATATAACCCAGCTTTTCAGATTATTTGCTCATCATACAGGTTGAATAAGTATGGTGAAAGAATACAAACCTTGTCGCACACCTTTCTTAATTTTAAATCATTCAGTGTTTCCATGTTCTGTTCGAACAACTGCTTCTTGGTCCATGTACAGATTCCTCATAAGAACAATGAAGTGTTCTGAAATACTCACACTTCGCAATGTTGTCCATAGCTTGTCATGATCCACACAATTGAAAGACTTTACATAGTCAATAAAGCACAGGTAAACATCTTTCTGATAGTCTCTGCTTTCAGCCAAGATCCATTGGACATCAATAATGATATCCCTCATTCCTGGTCTTCCCTGTTGTTGTTGGTAAGTACCATGGAGTCAGTTCAGACTCATAGTGACCCTGCACAGGGTTTCCGAGGCTGTAAATCTTTACTGGAGCAGAAAGCCTCATGTTTCTCCTGCGGAACGACTGGTAGTTTCGAACTGCCTACCTTGAGGTTAGCAGACCAATTCGTAACCACTATGCTACCAGGTCTTCCCTGTACGTACATGGATATTATCCTATCACAGTCATGTACCTCATGACTGATGTGGATATGTTCTTTTTGACAATGAATCCAACACCATGCTCTTCAATTTGTCATTCTTGGCATAGTGCCCCATGTGGCTGTCAGATTAAATGGCCAACACCAGTTCATTTCAGCTCACTAATACCTAAGATATCAATATTTATATGTTCCATTTACATGGGAGAACATTAGCTTTACATTCATCCTATTGTGTATCATTTCATTGCCATGATTAAAATCCCCTCCATGCATCATCAAATAACCAAAAGGTATAACCTCACAAGCCTGCCCCTTCGTCATCAGCTCACAGCCCCTCTCCTTTTCTGGGTCTAGCATCCCCAGCCACTCCATCTCTCCACATCATCTTCCTGCCTCAATCTCTGGCATCACTGTTTCTCTGGGTAGGATCCTGCACTCCTCTCTTCTCTTTTTATGATCCCAGGGACCTCCGCTCCTGGAATGCAAAGTCAGCCACTCCCCTCCTTTTGCTACAAAATGTCTACCTTTACATTTCCA
>NW_006425938.1:0-1228 GCF_000296735.1 Chrysochloris asiatica | reverse complement strand
ACCCCCAGTGAAATGGATTGGCAAAGTGGCAGCATTGATGGATTCAAGCATGGCAACAATTGTGAGGTTAGCCCAGGACTGGGCGGTGTTTCATTCTGTTGTGTGTGGGGGTCGCTATGAATTGGTACCAACTAGAGGACACCTAACAACAATAACATATGGGACCAAAGTGACAACAGCAACTGGAAAGATTAGATAGGAACCTTAGGAGTCATGAGTTTGTGTTTATGGGATAGAAACAATTCAGAAAAAGATGAGAATAGTTGCACAACTCAAAGAATGCAATCACTGTCACTGCAATGTACATATATAAACAGTTAAATTAGTGTATGTTTTGCTATGTATATTCTCAGCAACAACAAAAAGTATACTTCCATGCCTTTGAACAGTGGTGCTTATATTTCTAGCATTTCAACTCTCCAGGGAAATTGATATTTTAGCTTTGCAGACATGAGCTGATTAATGAATGGCTGTTTGTTTCTTTACATTGCATCTTTCATATTTTCTTAGGATTATCTTAACCATATCTATCATGATGATGGTGGTGGCTATGTGCTGTGGAGTCAGCTCCAACTCATAGCAACCCTGTATATGGTTTCCAACGATATAAATCTGTAAAGAAGCAGAAAGCCTCCTCTTTCTTCCGTGGAACCGTTGATAGTTTTGACCTACTGACCTTGAGGTTAGTAGCCCAACTCACAACTACTATGCTACCAAAGCTCCTTAATCAATCTACCATAGAATTAGTTAAAAGTGTCACTAGTTAGCATAATGTCTCCAGCAGGTAAACACTTGTGTGGTGGATATGGAGCAAGAAGCTTTCATATGGCCATAACATTTGTGGCATAAAAACTACTCAATAAATTGGCAATTGATTTAAAACATATTGCTCATTGGAGGCAACACTTTGCTTTGTCTTCCAGAGCCTAGAAGATTCATTTAGAACTCATTTTCAACTTTTTCTCAGATCCTCAATAGCCAAAACATTGGATTTCAGCCCCAATATTCTTTAACTGTAGCATTTCAGAGATAAACTGAAATAACATCTAAGTTACAGGTTTAAAAACAAACAAAAAAGGAATTTAAATCAAAGGTGTCAAACATTTAAGTAAGCCATTTTCCTGGCTAACCTTATAGGTATCATTGTGTGACTTTAAAATGACTGAAATAACACCTACAATCTGTTCGATGAAGTGCAATAGAATGACAACAGTTTTTTTGTTTTTTT
>NW_006425937.1:0-1228 GCF_000296735.1 Chrysochloris asiatica | reverse complement strand
TGTTGGATTCTGTTGGCTAGGATTTTGTTGAGAATTTTTGCATATATGTTCATGAAGGATATTGGTCTATAGTTTTCTTTTTTAGTGATTTCCTTCCCTTGTTTTGGTATAAGGGTTATGCTTGCTTCATAAACAGATAAACAGTATTAGGGAGTTTTCCATTCTCTTCTATATTCTGGAATAATTTGAGTAGAATTTGTGACAGTTCTTCGCTGAGTGCTTGGTAGAACTCACCCATGAAGCCATCTGGGCCTGGACTTTTGTTGATTGGGAGTTTTTTGATGACCTGACCAATTTCTTCTGTTATGGGTCTGTTCAAGTTTTCTACTTCATTCTGAGTAAGATTAGGTAGGTCATGTTTTTCTAGAAATATATGCATCTCATCTAAGTTTTTGAATTTGTTGGAGTACAACTCTTCATAGTATTGTGTTATTATCCTTTTGATTTTGTTTGGTTCTGTTGTAACTTCACCCAGGTGGTTTCTAATGCAAGTTATTTGTGTCCTCTCCCTCTTTGCTTTTGTTAGTTTGCCAATGGCTCGTCAATTTTATTAATTCTTTCAAAGAACCAGCTTTGTGTCCTGTTGTTTCTTTGTAAAGTTTTCCGGTTTCCTATCTCGTTTATTTCTGCTCTTATCTTTATTATTTCCTTTCTTTTGGTGACTATAGGTTCCTGCTGCTGGTCTGCTTCTAATTGTTGAAGATGCTGTTTTAATGTGTTGATTTTGGTTCTTTCCTCTTTTTGGATGTGTGCATTTATTGCAATAGTCCTCTCAGCACTGCTTTAGCCATGTCCCTCAGATTTTGATATGTTGTGTTTTCATTTTCATTTGTTTATAGGAACTTTGTGAATTCATGTTTAATTTATTGTTTTACCCAGTCGCTTTTCAGCAGGGTGCTGCTGTTCAGTTTCCATGTATCCAACTTCATTGCCTTGGTCTTCTCATTGTTGATTTCTAGTTTTATATCATTGTGGTCTGAGAAGATGCTGTGTGGAATTTAGATGTTTGTAAATTTATGGAGGCTTGCTTTGAGACCTAACACATGGTCAATTCTGGAAAATGTTCCATGCAGACTGGAGAAGAATGTATATTGTTGGATTGAATGCTCTGTATACATCTATGAGGTCAAGTTGGTTGATTGTGTTGTTTAGTTCCTCTGTAACTTTGTCGAGTTTCTTTCTGGTTGTTTTGTCCCTTTTTGAGTGTGGTGTGTTAAAATCTCCCACT
>NW_006425936.1:0-1167 GCF_000296735.1 Chrysochloris asiatica | reverse complement strand
ATGGAAAAGCTCCATATCATCAGTGAAAACAAGGCCAGGGGCAGACTGTGGAACAGACCATCAATTACTCATATACAAATCCAAATTGAAGGTGAAAAAAATGAAAACAAGTCCACAAGAGCCAAAATATGACCTTGAATATATCCCACCTGAATTTAGAGATCATCTGAAGAACAGATTTGATACATGAAACACTAAGGACCCAAACTAGAAGAGTTGTGGGATGACATCAAGAACATCATACATGAAGAAAGCAAAAAATCATTGAGAAGACAAGAAACAAGGAAAAGGTCAAAATGGATGTCAGAAGAGACACTGAAACTTGCTCTCCAGCGTTAGAGATGCTAAAACAAATGGAAGAAATGAGGAGGTCTAAGAACTGAACAGAAAATTTCAAAGATCGGCTCGAGAAGATAAAGCCAAATATTACAACAAAATGTGCAAAGATCTGGAATCAGAAAACCAAAAACGAAGAACATGCTCAGTATTTCTCAAGCTAGGGGAACTGAAGAAAAAATTCAAGCATCAACTTTTGTTATTGAAAGATTCTCTGGGCAAATTATTGAATGATAGAGAAAGCATCAAGAGAAGATGGAAGGAATACACAGAGTCACTTTATCAAAAGGAAATGATTCACATTCAACCGTTTCAAGAGGTAGCATGTGATCAAGAGCCAATGACACTGAAAGAGGAAATCCAAGGTTCATTGAAGGAATTGGCAAAGAACATGTCACCAGGAATTGATAGAATAAAAGTTGAAATCTTTCAAGAAAGTGAGGCGACACAGGAGGCACTCACTCATCTCTGCCAAGAAATCTGGCCAACTGATTGGAAGAGATCCCTATTTGTGCCCATTCCAAAGAAAGGTGACCCAACGGAATGCGGATATCATCAGACAATCTCTTTGATATCCCATGCAAATAAAGTTTTGCTAAAGCTAATACAGAAATGGCTACAGTCATACATTTACAGAAAACTTTCAGAGGTTCAATCCAGATTCAGAAGAGGCCGTGGAATTAGAGATATCATTGCTGATGTCTGATGCATCTTGCCTGAAAGTAGAAAATATCAGAAAGATGTTTACCTGTGCTTTACTGACTATGCAAAGACTTTCTATTGTGTGGCTCATGACAAGCTATGGATAACATTGCGAAGTATGAATATTCT
>NW_006425935.1:0-1182 GCF_000296735.1 Chrysochloris asiatica | reverse complement strand
AACAACAACAAAATATTATCAAGGCAGGGTTGCTGGGAGATTAAACAAACTAGCAAATCAATGTACTGCAGCAATATGGATTTATTTGCAAATTATGAAGGTTGCAAATCCACATGCCGAATCTGAGAAAAGTAGATGGGATATTTGGTAAATATGTGAGCTATTGCAATCTAGGTAAATGTTGACTTTCCTAGGTAAAAACAATTATAAATGACTTTCAAAATGCACATGAATACTGAAAGAGTTCTTTAAATATCTACAATAATAAAATGATCTGTATCTGATGGAACATTGTTGTTGTTGTTAAGTACTGTGGAGGCAGTTCCGACTCATAGAGATCCCTGCACAGGGTTTCTCAGGCTGTTATGGGAGCAAAACGCCTCGTCTTTCTCCTGTGGAACCTCAGGTAGTTTCCAAGTGCTGACCTTGAAGTTGGCAGCCTGACTCGTAACCACTATGCTGCCAGAGCTCATAATGAGAATTAAGGGCAACTGGGACTCAAGTAATAACAATATAGTTGATTACAGAATTCTTGAACAAATATCTAGCCCCTATCGCGCTGTTAAGAAGCCCTAGTAGCATAGTGGTTATGAATCGGACTGTCAACCTCAAGGTCAGCAGTTGGAAACTACCAGCTGTCCCGCAGGAGAAAGATGAGGCTTTCTGCTCACGTAAAGATTTGCAGCCTCGGAAACCCTGTGCAGGGTCACTATGAGTTGGAACTGACTCTGAGGTACTTAACAACAACAATCGCGCTATTTCTGAGTCCTGGTGTGGCACTGTGGATTAATGCACTGGACTGCAAAGTCTGTTGGAACTGCTAGGTCAGTGGTTCAAGTCACTCTTTGGAAACCCTATACCGTGTCGTTATGGGTTGGAACCAACTCCATGTCGCTAAACAAAAAGAACATTACCCTATTATTGGTATTTTAACTAGAATAGAAATATTACAAGGGCTGGTATAAGTATTCTAGGGGTTGATACAAAAACATAAAATTAGACATTTAAAAAGGAAATCATGAATGATGGGAGCTAGTCTTTTTTTTTCCTCATTTAAGTTGATAATAGGGAATTTAGGGCAGAGGATCAGATAAATCTGTTTGAATTTCAATTGGCTCAGCTGATGAAATTTGACTATATCTGTAGATACTGTGTTCTTTTGGTTTCAGGTATTAGGAAAAA
>NW_006425934.1:0-1174 GCF_000296735.1 Chrysochloris asiatica | reverse complement strand
ATTCAAAAGACAGCCAAGCATCTTAACATCATTTCCCCCTTTTGCCCATTCCAACAATGTCACAACCCTTGTATCCCAGAGCCCTGTTGTTCCAAGGTTGTGCATATATCATTACTCACCTTTGTCCCACTAAGCCCATGCAAACCTGTCTAATTGTTTTCCCATCAGCTTTGTTCTTCCATTCCACTCCCCCTACTTGTGTATTGCCACCTCCCCAGCACCCAAACTATCCTGTGTCTATTCCCTATCCTGTGCTCCACCTTCCTCTCCCTCCTCTCATCCCACCCCCTGAATCCTGGTACCCAACAAATTATCCGCGCCACCCCCCCCACCGCTTTAGTATGGGTTCTTTTTCTTAGTCTTTTACAACAGTGGTCCTATGCAGTATTTCTCCCTCTGTGAATGACTAATTTCACCCAACATAAGGTCCTCAAGGTTCATCCATATTGTGTAGTGGCTTACAGCTTCCTTGTTCTTCAAGGTTGCATAATATTCCATTGTGTGTATGTACCACAGTTTGTTTATCCATTCTTAAGTTGATGGGCACTTGGGCTGTCTCCGTTTTTTGCTATTGTAAATAGTGCTGCAATGAACACTGTTGTGTATATATCTACTCGTGTTATGGCTCCTATTTCTTATGGGTAAATACCAAGTAGATGGATTGCTGGATCATAAGGTCTTTCTATTTCCAACCTTCTGAATAAGCGCCATATTGCTTACCAGTGAGGTTGGACCATTTTGCAATCCCACCAGCAATGCAGGAGAGTCCCAGTCTCTCCACATTTTGCCAGCATTTATTGTTCTCTACTTCTTTATCTTTGCTGTTATTGATGGTGTGAGATGATATCTCATTGTTGTTTTGATTTGTATCTCTCTAATGGCTAGTGATTGTGAACATTCCTTCATATATTTGTTGGCTGCCTGGACCTCCTTCTTGGTGAACTGTCTGTTCATGTCCTGTGCCCATTTTTTTATTGCATTATTTGTCCTTTTCTTGTAGAGGTGTTTTAGTTCTCTATATACTTTATAAATGAGTCCCTTGTCCGATGTGTTATTACAAAATATTTTTTCCTATTCTGTGGGTACCCTTTTTACTCTTTAGGTGAAGTCTTTTGATGCACATAAGTTTTTAATTTTTAGTATGTCCCAGTCATCTATTTTGTTAACTTTTGTT
>NW_006425933.1:0-1172 GCF_000296735.1 Chrysochloris asiatica | reverse complement strand
GTGTAAATCTTTACGGGAGTAGAAAGCCTCATCTTTCTCCCGCAGAGCAGCTGGTAGTTTCGAACCGCTGACCTTAAGGTTCGCAGCCTGATTCGATATATATACATATTTTTTTTTGATAAAGGAAACAAGTGTAAATTGCTACAATTTGATTAACTTGACCTATACTTATGGATGTTGTAGTTCAAAATACCAACTGAGAGGGAAGGAATCTTCACATTAAGGATCATTCCAATCCCTTCCGAGTACAGGGTAAATAGGAACAGGCAACTTAGACATTGACTACCTAAAATGAGTGGGTAGTAAAAGCACGAACTGACTGGCTTACTGGCTTCAAGAGGGAGTTTAGTTAAAGAGTGTGCAGGAAGTTAGAATACCCACTGAAACGTTTTCATCTTGCCTAGATGGGTCTGGTGGAAAGAGATGGGGATAAGATTCTTATGATTCAATACTGACTAATTATTATCATGACTAATTGTGACTGTCACAACTTTCAAGGTAGAAGTTTTGTAACAAAATGGAGGAGTAAGGGATGGGGTGTGAGGAGGAAGGGAAAGGTGGAACACAGAGTAGGGAATAGACGCAGGATAGCTTGGGTGTGTGTGTGGGGGGGGACAATACACAAAAAGGGGGAGGGAAATGGAAGAACAAGGTGGATGGAAGAACAGTTAGAAGGTTTGTATGGGCTAAGTGGGACAGAAGTAAATAATGTTGCATGAACAATACTGGAACAATAGGGCTCTGGGCTACAGGGATTGAGGTATGGTTTGAATGCGTAAAAGGGGGGAAATAATGTTAAGATGCTTGGCTGGCTCTTAAATGTTGGTTTCCCTTGCATACCATTATAAAAAAGACACTTGAAAGGGAGAGAATGTGATAGCCAGAAACATCACCATAGAAACCTTGTAAGTCTATCTTCTGCCTGTAACTGATTGGAATACCTAAAATGGAACACAACTTGCCCAGTGAAGGAAGCTTCCAGCGGAGCCTTTGCTTTGCATTGCATAAGACCATAGGTGGAATCCTGAACCCCATCCAGAATCCTCTGAGGTGGGGAATCTCCACTTGAAAGGACAAGGAAACCAGTCTGGAGTGGCTAGAAGAATAGAAGATACTTCTTGAAAGAAAAACAGGCAGGAAAAATCAAAAACAATAATGGCAATATGACTGAT
>NW_006425932.1:0-1228 GCF_000296735.1 Chrysochloris asiatica | reverse complement strand
ATTCAAAAGACTTCATAGATACAGAAATTTATAAAATTAAGAGGATTGATAGGATTTTATCCATAGTTAATATACTCATAAGGAGCTCTGGTAGCATAGTGGTTACGAATCGGGCTGTGAAGCGCAAGGTCAGCAGTTTGAAACTACCAGCTGTTCCATGGGAGAAAGATGAGGCTTTCTGCTCCCGTAAAGATTTACAGCCTTGGAAACCCTGTACAGGGTCTCTATGAGTCAGAACCAACTCCACAGCACATAAGCACCACCACCATGGACTGTCAGAAGAATGAATAAATCTGTCTTGGAAGATGTACAGCCAAAATGCTCCTTAGAAGAGAGAATAGTGGGACTTAATCACAAGTACGTTGGACATGTTATCAGCAGGAATCTGTCCCTGGAGGAGGACATCATGCTTAGTAAAGTAGAGGGTCAGTGAAAAATAGAAAGAACCTGCAGGAGATGGATTTACTGAGTTGACACAGTGGTTGCAACAATGGGTCAAGCGTGGCAAGGATTGTGAGGATGGTGCAAGACTGGATAGTGTTTCATTCTGTTGTACATAGGGTCACTATGAGTCTAAACCAGGTTGAGAGCACCTAAAAACAAAACAAAAAAAGATTCTTAAGATGTTGTTGTTGATAAGTACCGTGGAGTCGGTTCCAACTCATAGTGACCCTGCACACACTGTAAATCTTTACGGGAGCAGGAGTGCAAAATTGTGTACCCACTGTGGAAAACAGCTTTCTCGAAAAAAAATTGGAAACAGAAATTCCAGATTATCCAGTAATTCCTTACTTGGTATACATCATAAAGAAATAAGAGGCACAATATGAATAGATATATGCACACGCATGTTCATCACAACACTATTAGCAATAGCAAAAAGATGGAAACAAACGAAATGGCTATTAATGGAAGAGCGGATAACAAACTCTGGTACATACACACAATGGAATACTAGTCAATGTTGAGGAACAATGATGAATCTGTGAAACACCTCATAACATCGGTGAACCTGGAGGATATTATGTTGAGTAAAATTTGTCAATCACAAAAGAACAAATATTGTATGGGACAACTATTGTAAAAAGTCAATAAAAGATTTTCTTATTAAAAGAAACATTTGATGGTTACTAAAGGAGCTCTGGTAGCGTAGTGGTTACGAATCGGGCTGCGAACCTTAAGGTCATCGGTTCGAAACTACCAGCCGCTCCGCGGGAGAAAGATGAGG
>NW_006425931.1:0-1228 GCF_000296735.1 Chrysochloris asiatica | reverse complement strand
ATTCTGTGTTGTTATTGGCGGAGCTCTCTGCTATACGTCCACCCGATCGCCATCTTGTTTGTTCCCCTGGGTCATTGTTTTTTATTTATTTGTTCCAGGAGCATTATCTTACCATATTATAGAAGACAGATTTGTGGGAATGCTGTAAAAAACTGGAGAAGGAGAAAAGAGATAGAAAGTTGTTGGGCTAATAAAACCAAGGTATTATGGGGCCTGAATTACATAGTGGGACAGGAAAGGAGAGACTAGATTTTATCGCTGTCTAGTAGGATATCTTAATTCCAATCATCAGTTGTTATTGGTGGTGTGCGTTGTCTTGTCAGTTCTGAGTCACAGTCTCTTTATGCACAGCAGAATGAAGCACTGTCCAGTCTGGCAGCATCCTCATAATTGTTCTATTTGAGTCCATTGTTGCTGCCACTGTGTCATTCCATCTCTATGGGGTCTTCCTCTTTTTTGCTGAACCTCCACTTTAACAAACATACTGTGCCTCTCTAGGAACTGAGCACTCCTGTCAACATATCTAAAGTATGACAAACAGCATCTTGCCATTCTGATTTCTTAGAAGTACATCTGACTGTAGTTTTTCCAAGACAGATTTGTTTATTCATGATACTTTTAGTATTATTCGTCAACACCATAACTCAAATGTGTCTATTCTTCTACAGTCTTCCTTAGCTACTGGGCAAATACATAATAGGGTATACCTTAATACTCAAAGTGGCATTCTTACTCTTTAACACTTTAAAGATATCTTTTGCAGTAGATTTGTCTAATGTAGTGCATTGTTTGATTTCTTGTCAGATGCTTCCATGAGCATTGATTGTGGATCCAAGCAGCATGAAGCCTTTGGCAACTTTAATCTTTTCTCGATTTATCATGATGCTATTTATTGGTTCGGTTGTGAGGATTTTTATTTTCTTTATATTGAGGTGAAATCCATATAGAAGATTTCCTTTCTTTGATCTTCATAAGTAAATATTTTAAGTCCTCTTTGCTTTCAGCAAGCAAGATTGTGTCATCTGTGTATCACAAATTGTTAGTGAGTCTTTTTCCTATCCTGATGCTACGTTCTTCTTCATATAATACAGTTTTTTAGATTATTTGCTTAGTATACAGATTGTATAAGTATGTTGAAAGGAAACAACCCTGCCCAACCCCATTCTTGATTTTAAGCATTCAGTCTCCCTTTGTTCTAACAACTACCTCCCAGTTAATATCCAGGTTT
>NW_006425930.1:0-1228 GCF_000296735.1 Chrysochloris asiatica | reverse complement strand
ACAATGAACCAGTCTGGTTTAGATGTGATGCTTTCCCTATGGTATATGTTGCTATTGTTGTAAAGTGCTGTGAAGTCTGTTCCAACCCTGTATAGGGTTTCCAAGGAGCAGCTGGTAGGTTGGAACTGCTGATCCTGTGGTTTGCAGTCCAGTGCTGATCCTACAGGACCCTACGAGGAGTGATTGAATCTATATCTTGTATCTAGGTCTGGAGCCCAGAAGATGACAAATGTGAGTACTTTGGTGTTCAGTGACAGCTTTCTTTCCCTAATTCAGATGTGGAAACCCAGGGCCAGAAATGAAAAAGGCTTTTTCAGAAAGCCATCCTACAAGGAGAGGCTGAGTCCAATGCAATCTTTGCTCTTCCCTCCCATGGGTTCCTACCCATGACCCAGATGCCTATAGTAAGACCCTCCTACGTTGTGTCTCCTGGCCCCAAGATCCTTAGGGCTGTATTGATCACTCCTGGAAAATCAAGACTTAAAACAACCCTCACCTCTTCTCTATACGACCACCTCGGTACCTCTTTCAGGGTCAGACCACCAACTCTCCCTACCTTCCAGTAGTCACACAGGTGACAACTGTCCCATCCTCAAGTCCACAGAGGTCCCCTGGCCCTGACTCTAATGTCCACCCTCACACCTGCTCCTCTGGGCAGCAGACCCCTTGCCTGAGTGTTGACAACAGGAGGTGGTGGCTTTAGAAGCTTTCTATGGCCCGGGATAACTGTTACTCACCACCCATGGGATCAAGACCTGGTGGTGAAGGAGCAAAGACACCCAGAGATTCAGACTCTGAAGAGGACACATTAGAATGCAGTATGGGGGCCACTGCTCCTCTAGGAACGTTTTCTTACCAGTTCTCCCACATCTTAGTTCAACTCTCTCTTTCTCCTTCATCCTGCTGGAGAATTCAGGAAAGGATGCTTAGGTGGGGACATTTCGGGCCTGTGTCCATAGTCTCACAGGCTGGGTCCTCTTCCTGGGAAACCTCACTCTGTGTCCACTTATTTCCAACATTACACAGACTGTTCTGGGGCAACACCCTGAAGTGACCATCAGGACACAGGGAGGGTAGGAGCTGGGAACCTCACCTGAGACCATCCATAAACTCTATAAGGTCACATGACTGCGCAGAAGACCTGAGTGAACCCTAGCACTTCTCGGACCCTGCATGACTGAGGACTTCACGTGGGGAAGTTGGGCTGTTTCAGTTAAATTTGGTGCTG
>NW_006425929.1:0-1184 GCF_000296735.1 Chrysochloris asiatica | reverse complement strand
TTTTCTTTTGTTTTATTTTGCTATTGCTGTTTTGCTGTTTTATCCTCCCACTTTTAGCTTTGGGGAACTCTTTCCCTATATTACCGAAGAAGAGACAGCAACTGCTGCCATGTAGTCAAGCTACAATCACACTCTATAAAACACCAAACCCCAGGCAAGAACCAATACCAACTGCCATACACCAGGGAGGCAGACAACAACTGTGAAAGTTACTCTGATTTACGCAATAAGAAGAATGAAAAGGGAATCCCAAATTCTGATCAAATCTACCTGGAGGTATTCAGAAAGCTTAAAAAACACCAAAACACACTCAATTAAAAAAAACACACTCAATTAAGTATCAAGGCCACAGATAAACACTAAATATGTTCAAGAAGCAAAAGCACATGACCATATCAACACATGTCCAGAAACAAGATAAAATGTCTGAGACAAATGACCTAGAGGTAGACCTAGACTATATTCTGGAAGGAGGGCATCCCTTGGAAATGCCTGAGAAGGAATTCAGAAAAATGATTATAAAATGTTTCAAAACACTCTACAATGAAGTTGAGAAAAATAAGGATGAAGTCAAGAAAGTACTATAGGAACAATCAAATAAGATAGATACAGCATTGAAAACAATTCGAAACCTACAGAAAGCGGTCCAAAGGATCAATAAATAGAATATAAGAAATAGAAAATACACTGACAAGTCAAAGGAGTAGAATAGAAGAGCTGGAAGGCAGAACTAGTGAGCTGGAAAATAAATCTCTCAATGCCACTAAGATAGGAGAGCAATCAGAATAAAAAGATAATAAAATCTGAAGAAGGTCTAAGATTCATGTTGGACAACATGAAGAGGAACAAGTTAAGAATTAATGGCTTTGCAGAAGAAGAATCACACAAGTCCACAGAGCAAATAGTTGAAGAACTGCTGGAAGAAAATTTCTCTAACATCAAGAAAAGTGAAAAGATAAACATTCAAGAATAAACGAACCCCAAGAAGAATAGACCACAAAAGACAACCACTGAGAAATATCATAATCAAGCTCTCTAATACCAAAGATAAGGAAACAACCCTGAAAGCAGCAAAGGAAAAGAGAAGTGTTACATAAAAAAGACATGCAAGTCAGATTAAGCTTGGATTTCTCAGTAGAAACCATGAGAGCAAGAAGTCAATGGGGATAAATATATAATAGCCT